>NW_028277098.1:60439166-60635833 GCF_059951505.1 Python bivittatus
ACAACAGAAAATGCACAAAGGATGTTTGGACATCATGGAAGCATCATGGATATGCAAGGATAGAAAGGTACGAAGAGTTATAGTGAATGATATTGGTTTAAACTAAAGTTATAGGGTTGTTGTTTTTTTAATCTCATGCCTTTATTTTCTCTTCATTGGTTTACTCTTACTTATTCCCTTTCTTTGCTTTGCATAACATTGCTTACCCCAAAAGGGAACAACCTGATGGGTTATGTAGATATGTTAAAATTATAGTCTTAACATGGACAATAAATAGTTGAATTTTGTCTCCTTAAGACAGAGATGCAATGTCACTTTCGTTCTTATGAATTATTTTTTTAAGGAGATACAACATCAGCAAAGTTTAGCAAGTCAAGGACATCAGTTAAAGGCTATCTTTGACATTTCCCATATGGAAGACACTTCTCCTTGTATTGTGTACAGTGACTGGCCTTCGCCAACTTGGCTATGATTCCCAGACTCTAATCCCAATATATCTGGAAGGCTCCAAATTGGAGAAGGCTTGTGTGGATCAACAATATGACATATTCAACACTATAAAGAAGAAATCATACAAGCAACAGCACTTGAAGTCATTTTTAATATTTGCTTTCCACTCTAGGACAGATGTTCTTCATTTTTTTAGTCTTTCCAGATGAGGGTACACCAACACCAGCATATTTCCTTTAGTCCAAATTTGTACACTACTGCTATAATGCATCTCTCAAGCAATGCTTAAGCTACGGTTAATGTTCTCTGCTGAACCTGAAAAAAAAATAGCCAGGTTTTCTCCAGGAAAGCTATTTATAAGATCGTTCAAGGTTTGGATACCCACAAACAGTTCATTCTTCCTGTAAGGCAGTCATTCTGCTAGGTGAGGACCAACATTTTCCCCAGCCCTCTAACTCTCTCCATAGTTTCCTTCTAATTCTCCACTGAATCAATGCTCCATGGTGAGGGGTAATGAACTCTTCCAGAAGATTGATTTAATTTTTCTTCCATCCACCCCCACATGCTTATTTCAAAGATCAGCTGTAAAACACTGAGCTGTGATCCAAAAGCTATGTGCTGTCCCTCATACCCAGCAGTTGCTCTAATTAGAGAGGTTCTGCTGTATTATAGCAGACAAATAGATGGAATGTGCAAGTGAGAAGAACAAAACTTAGTGACTTTTACACTCATCTCTCAAAACTATTTCAAAGGACTTTCTTTGCAAACAGCTAACTGTACCGGCATGTATTTCCCACTTGCTCAGATAGCCATGGGAGAACCCTGCAGAGGGAAGGCAGAGAGTCCCATGGACCAGTCAGTTTTGGACAGGGCTGACATACCAAGGACACAAAAATCCAGATGACCACTAAATGAAAACTTAATCAGACATATTACATCAATACACTGACAGACCATTAAATGCATGAATAGTGACCTTACTGCTGTTTCTGTGGAGACTCAGGTCCCTTCCATACAAATATTTCTTAGCACTAGCTGTAGCAAATTAGAAAAAATGCTTTGCAGACGGTCTGTCAGTATTATCATCACTATCCTGAGTTATGTCTGTCTTCCTTAATTGATCAGATGCCAATACAAAAGTTAGGTTTTAATTGGATCAAAATCAGGGCTACCACAATTGTAATTACTTTATTCAAATAATTCATTTGCAATTGCTGGTATCCTAGTAGATCTTCTACCCTTCTTTAAAGTGGGCTCCTCCAGAAATTTGGTCCTAAAATTCCCATGAGCTTCAAATAATAGGCTGATGAATAATAAAGTTATAGCTGAACACAACTCAAATATCCACACTGGGAAAACATGCTTGCAACTTGGTATTGGGTTGTCTTCATGCCTGCTTTAAATTCTATATTAATTATATATTTACAGAATTTAGATTTAAAAAAACCCTCAACATGGTCAAATGCAAAGCATGTTGTATAGAAAAACTGCTTACCATGCAAAGATTTTTTTTAAAAGTCTGAACTAGTAAGGAAATTGCGAGGAGGAGAAAAGAAATCTATCACGTATTGCTATTAAAATCATAAACCCTGTCCTCATTCCTCTTACTTACAGGTTTTGGTTGTTGTTGCAGCTGCAGCTGTTATCTGACAGCTTGAAACAACATACCAGAAATTTGCACTAATTTGGGGGAAGATGTTTGCACAGTTTGCAAATGCAATGAATGCAAGAATGAATGCAAACTTCAAATCAAATCATATCTTTATTATGGTCATATACCAGCTAACCAAATTCACAAATGTACACTTTTCCAGACTATATGCTGCACTTTGCAACTAAAAGGTAAAATGCACAGGAAATGGGTGTTTTTAATGCATAAATTAGGAGAAACTGTGCACAAAATCAAATTAGATTAAGGAAAATGATATTAGATTAAGGGAAATGATGCAAATAGTACACACAAAATAGATTAGTAGAAAAATCATGAAAATACATTTTGATTTTTGAATTAATTTAACAAAACTGCAAAAGGTACCAAAATAGGACAGAATGAACAAGGAGAAATGAGAAACTGGGAAAATCCAAATTGAGAGATTTATCTAGCGCTGCTTTGCAATGATATACAGTGGTACCTCGGGTTACGAACGGCTCTGTTAACGAACTTTTCGGGTTACGACCAGCTCCGGCCACAAAAATTTACCTCGGTTTGCGAACTCCGCCTCGGGGTACGAACAGGATACGCGGCCATTTTCCCTCCCGTGACACGGTCCGCGGCCATTTTTCCTCCCGACACGTCCGCGGCCATTTTCTACCCCTGACACGTGGTCCGTGGCCATTTTTCCGCCCCTGACGTGGTCCACGGCCATTTTTCCGCCCCTGACACGTGGTCCGCGGCCATTTTTCCACCCCTGACATGTGGTCCGCGGCCATTTTCCACCCCTGACACGTGGTCATGGGGGGGGGCTCTCCCTCCAAGCAATAGCCGCCTCCCTGTCCTCCACGCCAGAACGGATTAACGGTAATTACATTGAACCTTATGGGGAAATTTCCTTCGGGTTGCGACCAATTCGGGGTGTGACCAGAATCACAGAACGAATTAAGTTCGTAAACCGAGGTTCCACTGTAATATAAAATCTGCAAACTGATAGAATTTGTCTATTCTTTTCTTCAATGATTGTTCAAACAGCAGCTCTCCCAGTCTCCTCACACCCATGTGTTCATGCAACCTGGTGTGATGGTTGCTGCCATGTGCCAGGGTTCGGAGTACTCAAGTCCAGTGTGTTTGGTGCACATATTCAGATAATTCTTAGCTGAACAAAGGAAGCAACTACCAAGTTGAAAGAGCCAAAGGGGCTAGTAGAAAGCTTCAAAGAGATCCCACAGTGTCTAAGTAGGGATAGCTATGAAATTATAAATCAATGTGAAAAACCTGGACACAGGAAGTTACCCAGAACAAAAGTGGACGAATCAAAGAAGGTGCAAGTATGGAAGACCTTTCGCCGGATGATACTCTTTTGATCATAATTCTACAGTAATGGAAAGTTATATCCTCTGGTGCAATTTTTTTTCTTCTATGAAACCACAGTAGTTATCACTAGTATAACACAAAAGCAGTTAAAGCTGCCAAAAATTTACCAGCCTCCTGTTCCAATGCTTTTAACAGCAGCCTGATTTAAAGGCACTAGGGAATTGTAATGTGTGTATCTTTTCTTGATTTTTGCAGAGCAAACTGCTATTAAAGGCTCAACAGCAGGCCTTAGCAAGTTTCTCTCCCCTACTCAACAGCATTTGCTAGTAGATGCCCTCAAACAAGCTTGGTCTTTAACAGATTCATGGCATGCAGAAACCCAAATGTTGCAACCTTTCCTGCAAGAGTTCTAGGAAAAAGAAGCATAGCTGAATTTCTGCCTTATACAGTATTCTACTTCTGGCCTAAGATGCCTGTCCAGAAAAAGAGAGATAATATCATGTGACTAGAATTATACAATCTTCTGGAGATATAGCAGAAAGCAAAGCCATGATCTCCTTCAGCCAAAAGGATTCATGATGAGGGAAGGTGGCTAAACTGAGGTAGAAGTGGAACTACAGGAAGGAAGTACAAAGGGTCTTTCACCTCCCGTAAGAGCTTCCTTTTCCCTGTGTAAAATACATATTTCACAATATAGCAATCCATAAGGAAATAACTATGACTTAATGAATAAACCACAACTGGCTGGGTTGATACATTAAACTATAAGCCTTGATTCACAGGCTTACTGGCTGGATTCCCAAAGTATGTGAAGTTACAAACAAGGAAACAACATTTTGGCTAAGCATGGTGTATGAACTCAGCCAGTTTCACACTGCTTCTCTATGCCATCAGTTTGTTTCTAACATCAGCAATTTTTGCATCAATGAAATCTTCCCAATCATTTTGGGAATTAACTTATATTTACCATATATCATCTGTCACATATCCCTTGGATAGAGAACTGTGCTTTCTTTCTAATGAATCATATGAAATGTGAATGCTTTCATATGACATCCATTTCTATTCTGGCCTTGAGTGGAAAGATTGTACTCAGTGGAAAGAGGTCACAAGATAGCAAGTGTGCATAACCACAGGTTCTGTTTCATAAATTTGACTGACCTATTACATATAATCAAAAGCAGAGTTCAAACCAGCTTCTCCCTTAAAATGTGGTCTTGATTGATACATTAAAACCTGGTTCACATCTAATGCTAAGCCATGGTTTGTTGAATAAACCAAACTTGATTGCTTCACACAGCAGATTAAACCATAAACCATGATTCATATGCTACTATGGCTGGGTTGACATAACATCCTATTTATTTATTTATTTTTAAATTTACATGCTGCCCATCTCCCCCATGCTATGTCACAAACAAGAAAGCCACATTATGGCTTAGTGTAATGCATGAACCAAGTCAAAGTTTCTTTTTTTATATATAATTTTTATTAAAGATTTTTACATAAGTAAAAAAAGATAAACATGAAAATATATAAAGAAAAGTTAAGGAGAAAAAGATAAATGAAAAAGTACAAAGAACAGCACAGATAGAAAAAGAAAAAAAAGATAACTAAAGAAGCGACTTATGATCTTTGTAACAGCAGTTACAAATGTAGTATCCCTCCTCCCTCTTTAAAATTACATTATGTAGTCCCCTTCCATCCCATATTCAATCCTTTTTAATCAGCAAATCCAGAAATCGCCATTTCATTTTTTTCCTGTTTTCAGCAAAAAGTCTGTAAAGAGTTCCCAGTCTTTTTAAAAAAGTATTTATTGTTTTATCCGTGATCAAGCAGGCCCATTTTGCCATTTCTGTGAATACCACCATCTTCACAATCCAATCCTCCATTGTGGTTATTTCAATATTTCTCTATCATTGTGCATATAATAGTCTTACTGCAATTCCATGTACAAAACCAGTCTTCCCCGAGTCTTTTCTAACTGGCTATCCATAAGTCCCAATTAAAAAAAAAAAATCTGGTTTCATTTGAATATTAATCCTTAAATTTTTTTTGCATCATTGCATGTATTTGTATCCCCCTCCTTTTTTTTCTTTTTCACAAGTCCACCGTGCATGGTAAAATGTCCCTTCATGTTTTTCACATTTTCAACATTGACTAGAAGTACCTTGATACATCTTAGATAATTTCTCTGGTGTCATATACCAATGGTATATCATTTTATAGAAGTTCTCTTTTAAATTATAACACAATGTGAATTTCAGTCCTTTTAACCACAATCTTTCCCATTGCTCCATCTGTATATTATAACCAAAATTCTTAGCCCGTTTTCTCATGCACTCTTTAACTTGTTCTTCTTCCATTTTGAATCTCAACCGAAGGTTTATACATTTTAGCAATTAAATGTTCATCATTTGTACATAATTCGATTTTAAATCTCGCCTTATGTTGCTCAGTTCGTTACCTTTTTGTCTACATTAAATCTTTCTCTTAATTGTGCATATGAAAACCATTGAAAACTAAATCCCTCTGCCATCAATTGTTCTCTTGACTTCATCTTAAGTTCCCCCTGTTCCTGTACTAAAGTTTTTTGATATGTTAACCATTTCTCTTTGCCCACTGTTTCTTTTCCATAAAATGCTTCTTATGCTGAGACCAATAAAGGTATTTTCAGGCACAGCCCGAGTTTACATTTGTTCCATATTCTTAATGTGGCACTTCCAACATAATGGATTTTTGAAATCTACATTAACTTTATTGTATCATAACCAAATAAAAGTTTCTGAGTTGGATGTACACTGCAGGTGTGATATACCTCTCCTTGTATTAGCACCATTAGAGCTTACCTCAATTTAGAAAGAAAAAAAAGTAAGTGGAAGAATTGTAAATCCTTGCAGGAGTTATTGATGTAGTGCATACATAAAACAAATCCTTATAGGCCTTCCTTCTGGCCTAATTTTCACAATGCTGTCCCAGCATAACCCTTAGGGACTTTCCATATACTGTATAGGCAGGAGGAAGCAATACGTTTGCATTTCTCCCCTATTCTCTTCCCTTTTTAATCTTATATGAACTTTTTTTTCAGACACAGATATGACTTGTTCTTTTTAAAAGGATCTTTGTTTCTTTGACATTTCCCCTTTCATTTCCCTTGGTCATGCTATTATAGCTACCTACAATAATTACAGCCTACAGTACAGGTAATCATCAGAAAGGAATCCTTACTTTGGATGAGTTTTTCAGGTGCTGCTTTGATTTGGTGGTCAGTTCTTACTCAGATTTTCTTTTCATGAGATTCAATGAGTTCTTTTCAGAAAACAAGAATTAAAAAATTGCATAGTCTGGCTTGCATGTTACCTTAACCAATTAAGTTTACCCAATTAACCCATTTTTCAGGAGGTGTACAACCCACAGAACATTCAACCGCAAGAGACTAGGCCACAAACTACAAACTAGGCTAAAATGTGATTCAGCATAAACAGTCTTTTTGTTCGTTTCACTGGGAAGCACTTATGCACGTCTTTAACTTTGCCATTGAAATCAGTGGTAAAGTTGATGTTGCCATTGTCCCTTGATTATATCACAGAAACCTGACCTTTTTGAGTGCATACTTATGGGAACTTATACACAGGGTGGGATACGTTAAGACCCATTCAACTCATGGAGTTAATGTCTGTCCTCTCCATGGCACAACTAAAGGTAGTTGTTTTATGCTATTAAAAAAAGGAACCTTTTCATAAGCCTTCTAGAAATTTAAAGTTAAGGTATAACTTTGTAAACACCAGGACCAGGCTCAGCACTTTTGTGCAGGACGAGCCCTATCATTAAGCAATGTGAGGGGCTGCCCTATCAGGTAGCTGATGTTTTTCAGAGTGTGTTGCCACTGCCACTCTTAGTACTGAGCTGGTATCATGGTAATGTTTGACTGCTGCTTGTCTGGGCTGTTGGTTGACTGGGCTAGCTTAATTTTTTTTTTTAAAAAGCTAAAGATTTCTTGATTCCTGCTGACTTGTCCTCCATGTAGTTTTCTTGGCAGAACTCAGAAGAGATTTGCCATTGCCCTCTTCCAGGGTACTTTTTCAGCTTTCCAGCTGATGAATAGCTGATGAATAGCCTGCAAGAATCTCCCATACACACACACACACACACACACACACACACACACACACTAGCCCACAGGGGTGTGTACTTCGGATCTGATCCAAAAAAACTGCTTCAGATAGTATGGGTGAGGTATGTGGCAGCTGTCTGCAACTCTTTAAAGCAGCTGCATCTTTCCTGAGATTGCACAGCTGCCTTTGGTATCTGTAACAGGAAATGATGCAGCTGATATAAAAAGTTGCACACAGATGGTTCATCTGTACTCCTACTGAAATTATTGGACTTGGATTAATGGAGAAGTTAGAGTTTTCATTTCAAAGCACAGGATTATATTTTGAATTTTGCAATTTATAACCAATTTAGCTTGTTTTCTTAAATTTTTGTATCATTAAATGATTCAGTTATGGAATACGACAAAGCTGTATTTCTTTACCTGCTGGGTGAGTTTTTAAAAAATTTAAAAAGAGGTTAAAATCTGGTTGGTTTACGCCCTAGTAATCAATTTCTCTCTGGTGATCAAGATAGAGAATAAATGTTGCATATGGTATGTGCATACTTGATAGTGCAAGAATTGCTGGAGGATAGATGGAAATACTGAAAAAGCATCTATTAAAATAAACTTAAAAAATGCATGCATCCATTAAAATGCCTTTCTCTGCCCGAAGTCTTTGATATCAAATACTGCTGCTAAGAAAGCTGCAGGAATGTGCTCATGTAGTCACCAGGTGGAGTCACCCTTGACTGCAGGGGGTTTGTACCTTTTTAATCATATGGATCTGCTTGCTGTTAGAAAGCCTGAGAGGAAGAACTTAACGTGGTTGAAAGAGAATAGCAACTTCTAATAAAAGCTTCACGTCTCTCTCTCTCCCCCCACCCACCCACCCCCAAAAAAGCATTGGTGTTTAATCCACTTCGCCTCTCGGGCCCACACACGAAGGAAACAAGGCCTTGCTCTATTGTTTTACTCCCAATTTCTTTCTCTCTGCGTCTCCCTCCCGCCCCCGCAGCGCGCAGAGCAAAAGCCCCGGCGCTCTTCTGGAAACACCTTTTCTCTCCCCCTTAAAAAAGCCAAGTCCCAGGCCGGGGCCTACTGCGCTTGAAACCACCTTAACAGAGCTCCTCCTTCTCTGGAGGCTGGGGGTGAATCTGGCAGGACTAGGCAGTGGTGTTACCATGACGAACATTTTCTTAAGCTTCCACGGCTCAGTGCAGAAGGGACTCAACTCGCGGAGGGTTAAACAGACGGGGGGGAAAAAAAGAAAGCGAGGCGTGCTGTCTGAGGGACCGTCTGTTTCCTTAGAGTAGACGCCGCAGAGTTTTAAGATCCCCGACTCGAGCCCTTTATAGGACGAGCAAGTCATTTTGCCCCTTCTCCGGCTCGTGGCTTGTTCTAAACTTCAGGAGGAGGTCGGCAGAATCGGAAATCGAGTAGCTCTCCAAGGTTTCCCCTCCCCTTCCGTCCTCCCCTTATGGAAATCCAGAGGGGTTTCCCAGACTGTGGAAGCCTGGATTACTGGAGGTGGAGGGAAATCAGTGGCACTCGTCGCTGCCCGTGAGTCGCCGCGATCGCGCAAAAGCCGTTGCTCCGGTCGCTTGCTCGCTGCACGCTGTTCCCGAGGCCGTCAACTTGGAGCTGCGGCTGGGTGGATTGTCTGCTTGTCTAGAAAGAGCCCCTTCCTGTCTGCTCGTCTCCCACTCCAGGGGCAACCGCAAACCAGGTATTTTGCTCTTTCCTAGGAGCTGGTTGGGATTCGGCTGCTTTGCCTTCCGATCGAGGAAATAAGCAGCAGGGCACAGGAAAGTGTTGCAAGCGTTATCACCCACGCCTGCTTCTAGTGCTCGTTGGTAGAAAGCAAACTTGGGGGAGGGGGGACGGGAGAAAAGCGAAAGACAGAGTTGGGTGGAGTAGACGGGAATTTAATTGAAACTGCTTTTTGCCGGGGAATCGAAGGGCGACTGGAGGATTTTTCTCCAAAATATCCTCAGCCCGATTTTTTTTTTTTAACTTCCGTGGGGGTGGGGGAGGAGGACAAGGCTAGAGTTTTGCGGCTATAATTAGCTGTGGAAAATTCAGGGTATTCCCTGCGTTTACAGAAACGTAAAACAGAACAATCGAAAACGTGTGCAGGGATAAGGAATGCAAAACTATTGAAAAATATATTCGGACTTTCGTGAGTGTCTGAAGTTCGATCTGTTTTGAGTAGGGTTTCATAGAATATGAAATGGTTGATGGTACTTACTCATGAATTTTAAAAAATCAAGAGGGAAGCAGACATTAACGAGCTTGTTTTCTACTGTTGATTTCCCTTTTCCCCACCCTGGTCGTGTTGAAACGTAACTTTTAAAAAACGTTCTTGCTGCTGATCCTCGTTGCATGCTGAACCACCGGACGGGGGAATGGTCGCCCCTGATAGGTTTATCTGCCTGAGTCGCCTTGACAAGTCTACACCCTCAATATTACAACACTTCTCTGTTAGCAAAGGTGGTTGGGGAGGGGAAAGGCGGCGGAGAATTCCTGACGCGAAGAAACGATCTAGCTGGTGTGCGGATGAAATCGTTAAACGGGACGGGGCTGTCGAAAGGAGGAGGAACGGAATCTGCCAGCGCAGTTTAGTCGCAAAATACGCGGAGCTGGACTGCCGGAGCTGCGAGGACAGTTCCTCGTCCAAGGGAAGACCCCGTTCCGTTTTTGAGCCTCGGGGTTGTGTTTAGCTCGAATGACGAAAAGCAAGCCAAGTGGAAAGGCTGTGCAGCTCCAGCGTATTTGGTGCGCTGCGTACAGCCTCCTGGGCTTTAGCACAGTAACCTGATTATTTACCGGTGGGGAGCACAGGACTGGGTCTGTGTGCCAAAGACCGTTTAGACCTTCAGTTGGGCAGGAGAAGGCTCGATCCTTCCACCCGCCCTCTTCGGCGGCGGGCAGGGTCTCCTGTTCCGCGCTGACAAATGGACTGCTGACTGCCAGACGGACAGATGCAGAAGGCGGGTGGAGGGAATGGGGGGGAAGCGGAGAAATGCCAGCTAATCAGTCGCCTCCAAGGGGCGCGGCGAGACGGAGAGCCGACCCCTCCCTTTTCGCCGTACGGGTGCTAGCCGTGGTCAGCAGCCCCAACAAGGGGGATTTGGGAGCCTGTGTTATAAAACGGGCGTGTGGAGCAGGAGTGTTGGTTGCCTAAAAAAAAATTGGGAATGATAAAATATGCATATGCTAATTTCTGCCTGCAAATTTTAAGTAATGGCTAGGATTTTTTTAAACTGCTTGCAAGGCAGAGGCATCCAATTACCTTTTTGAATGATCCCCACTAAAGCCAATTGCTCAATTAATCAGCTCCCCATCCCCATATCTTCCCAAAGAAGATTCCTCTTCTGTTTATAATTAGTTTACTATGGCTTTGAGCAGGTGTGAAAAGAAGGGGGAAAATAGTGGCTGGAAGGCTTTTTTGATGAGCCATTTCTCCTCTCTTTCTCTACTTAGGTTTTACATCAAAAATGGAATTTCAAAAATTTGGCAGAGCACTAATCCAGAAGCAAGCCAATAGCAAATTAGAAACCATCTCCAATTCCCACTCAGTCCTCCTTCAGATTCCTCTTTGACTGGAGATCCCATCCACTTATCATTGATTAACATTAATATGTTGAACTCAGAATAAAAGGATAGGTTCAAAATAATGAGTGAGTGGTGGAAAAAGAAGTAAAGTCTGGAAAATTTGGAAAGAAAGAGTGAAGCCAGGGAAACCAGAAGCTAGGAAAGGGCAGAAAGTTTTGAACTGGAGATCAAAGGGTAGGGGGTAGGGTAGAACAAGAACTAGACAGCCTACCGGAGACTAAAGGAGCTTGCCAAGAGATGGGGGCATGTGTAGCGTTTTCCTTACCAAACACAGGGCACATGCTGAAGAAGCCACCAGGTGCTATTGTGGAAGCATACTGTAATGCACTATCTGGGGTCATAGTATATCTCAAGCACATAGTTCTCTCCCCACTTCTCTGCCCTCTCCCCCAAATACAGGGAATCCGTTTAGGAAAACAACTTGCATTGGCACCAGTGAACTCTCAATTCCAGATACTGCTCTTGCTTCTGCTTGTGAGCCCAGGCCCAGCAGCACCTCTTTCTGCTCCCATTCCAGGAATTAGATTGGCAAAAGAAGGACAGTTTTTCTGCTGGAAGGCAGAAAGAGACGGTTCTCAGAAGGGCCAATCCTATTCAAAAAAAGGGATGCAGCAGGCAGGCCCAAGATGGAAGCAAGCTGGAGCTATGCCTGCATAAATGTGAACAGGTGAAGAAGAAAAGTGAGAGAAAGGCCATGCTTGTGTAACTTGTTCTGCTACTAATAAGCATCCATAATTTGAAGGGACTATCTCTTCCACACCCCATCCTGCCCTGAACCATTCTTTTGTTTACACATTGCTCCACTTTACTGAGGTACATACATTTGTATTTCTTCGACATAAACCTTGTACAAATTACAAATTCTCGCTGTAGAATAAGGGTGGGAAGAAAGCAGTGACACAGTATTCTGGTACTTTTTAACTACTCAGATCAGATTTAAGAAGTAAACTGTTCTTTGTTAAGCAATCTTGAATGCCTGCCTAAAATTCAAGGAGAATATGGTAGATTGAGACAATAAAGAGTAAGAAACACATATAATAAGGTTTGTAACATAAGCTGGGGATTTTTATTTTCTTATTTCCAATTGTTACATACAATAGTACAGTCTTGTATCATGAACTGATGAGGTTTGATTTCATCACTAGAAAAGCAGCATTTGGGGGGGAAGTGGAGAAGGGCCTTGAAGGACATACTAGTGACTAGAGAAACAATTCTCTGCATATTAAATGGACCTTCTTATATGCCTGGAGTGCAGCCTATAAAACGTAATGAGGCTTATTTTTCACATTGGGTGGGGGATGTTGTTTCTAGGAGATACTTTCCGCCCTATGCAGTTACCTCCTACTTCCTCCTCCCTGCCTCCACCCTCCCTGCAGCTGACCCCAGGAACTCCTTTGGGTAGCTGTGCAGAATCTCTGCAGTCTATCACAGCTGATAACAGGGGCTGCCAAATGGCTTGAAAGCAGATGGGACTACCCGAGTTCCTGCCTTCCCCCACTAGCACCAAGATAATCTTGCCTGGCTTCCTGCCAGCCCCCTGAGGGTAAAGCAGAATCTCATTTGGGGGAAGCACCCATCTGTTAGTGAATCACTGCTGGGGAATGGACTGGGTTGGTGGAATTGCTTCCTTCCCTCCCACTTGCTTTGGGGGTCTTCCTGCTCCTGCAGTCCTGGCATTTGTAGCCCCTCCTCTCTCGCTGCTATATGTTTGCTCAGTGTCCATAGAGCTGTGCTGAGTCTGCTGCATTTCAGTTGTGCGTGCCTTCAGTGAAGTTCAGGAAGAAAAGAGTTCTAATGCTCTGACAGGTTGAATTTATTCAGAATCATCAGTGAAAAACATCAAAAATGTTTCTCCCTCTAAGAAGCTGGAAGGGGAATTTGTGGGAGTCTCCTGGCTTCTCTGGATGTAACTATAGTCTGTTAACTGCTGCTTCAAATGGTGCAGCCCAGCCCTATCTACCACCATTCCTTGTGCAGGAAAGGGGAAAGCCAGGAATTAGTTGTGTGTCTGTGTGTTCTTTTCTAAAAACAACCCTAAAGATAAAAGGAGCTGCTTTTGTTTCAGACTCAAGGTCAGCCCTCAGTGATTTATACATTGAAGTTTAAGAGGTTGAATGAAAGACTTTATATATCTGGAGTTTGGTAGCATGAAGTTACAGCTGCAGTAGGTCTTTGGCAGAGTCGGCACAAGACAGAATTGGGACATGGAGGCTGTAAGAAGTCACAGCTGAAGAGTCTGCAAAAGGGTAGGACATATCACCATGAAGGTGCAGTGACAGGGCTGGCCAAAAAGGAACTGACTAGCTATGGATGTTGGATGAGCAAGCTGTAGTGGGTTGGCAGCATTAGAAGTTAACAGGTTCTAGGAGTGTGAGTCTTCTGTAATGTTGATTTTCTTCTCAGTGGGATTTTTAGCATGTTTCCTAGTTTGTATCATATCAACCTGCCAGTTTGTAAAAGCTCACCACACCTCAGTAGTCACCAGCATGACTCATCTTAGCCTCAGTCATCCACATACTTGAGTCTAGGGAAAAATGTTACAATCTTATGAATGCCTAGGATCTGAGGATTTTGAGCATATCTAGATTTTGTTTCTTAACGTTATGCAGTGCTATATTGGGGGGTGGGGGTTTAATACTGAGGCATGAAGTAGCATCCAGGTTTTAAGTTTTGTACATTGAGTTTAATATATAGCTCTACAAAGCTGCATCTGAGGTGGCTCAGAACTCCTAAGTCATTGGCAGATCCCTGAATATAAAACTGCTTTCAGCACTGTGGAGTTGTAGCAAGCTCACGCTTAAAACTTTACTTATAGTACTGACTTTGGTCAATTCTTGTCTCTTTTATACCTGTGTATAGAAATTCACCCACACAGCTTGGAGTTCAAACCCAGATGCCCACTCTTTCTTTGTGGAAAGATTGCTCTTCTATTAGAAGAACTCTGGAAATTGTGTAGATCACAAATTCTTTGCTAATTGTCCTTGTGCAAAATCTGATTTAAATCAATGAAGCTATCATATATGTAATCATGTGGAATATATTCCTTTTGGTCTGGTCTCTGACTCAACTGTGTATGATAGGGGTATTATGTGAGAGAGGGGGTATTATGTGAGAGAGGAAACCATTGCTACTTGGCAATTTTGAATAGCTTTCTGTTAGCCCTCCAAGAAACCTTGAATGCTATTAGTTAGTGTGGACTTTTTTTTTATTAGCCATTTACTTCAAATGCTGTGATTAAATATAGGCATCTGTCTTTCTTGCATCAGTTGGTATATTTCTCATGGGGAGGGATTTAGCAGTTATACTGCTAATTATACTAATGTAGAAAATGCTGCAGCCATTGGTGTTGCTTGTTTTCCTTAACAGTTAGCTAGGTATTATTGCATAAAAAGTAGGCACAAGCTGGCTTGACACATTGTGCTACCAAAATATGCTTTGTTTGAATTTGCCTTAGCATATTTTGTGACCCCAGCCAATTTTGGCTTACTTGTGGTTAAGCAAATCATAATTTAGCATGATGTGTGCATCTGTAATCTATCAGTATGTTTTCTGATCACTGTCCCAATTTTATCATCCAACAGCTTGTGTCCATTTGAAGAGATATAGAATGGCATAGGCATACTTTTGATGACTAGCTTAGATGGAAATCAAATGTTATTCTCTGTCTTCTCTTTAGTTATTGAAACTCTATATATTTTATTTATAACAAGACATGTTCTTCTAGACTACTTGTGCATAATTTTTTTTAAACTTTGAGGGGGATCACTTTGCCCCTAATGTGTTTCTAGAACATCAATATCATTTATTTTCTTACATGTGCATCTTGTTCTTCCTCCAAAAAGCTCAGAATAGTCTTCTGGTCTCACAACATTCTTGTGAGGAAATATAGGGTGAAAAATAATGACTTGCTTAAGGCCACATGATAAAATTCAGTGATATTTTAGTGATTTTTGCAATAAGATAAACCATTTGTGACAAGTAATTATTGAAGAGAAGTACAAGAATAGCAATGAAAGGAAAAAGTGAAATGTGTCAAAGAATGTTAGTCTGTTCACAGTTCAGAGATTTGGTCATCCTTATTATCCAAAGATTGAGAAGCTAGTAGGTATTATTATGGTTGGTTGCACAGTCAGCCAGATATTTAGACTGGATTTGGCATTGTTTTCAACCCATCAAGTCCTTCCCAAGGACCTGGATAAGCAGATGTTGTTTGATGGTGCTAAAGGTATTGTCGCAGGATATAAGCTGTTCCAAGTAAAGCTGCCTTTTGCAAATGACTGATGGTGATTTTGTCAATGCTGATGGTGTTCAAGTGGTGCTCCAAACGTTTTGGGATTGCACCCAAAGCGCCTATTACTATTGGTACTATCTTTGCTTTCTTTTGCCACAGTCATTCTATTTCTATTTGCAAGTCTTTATATTTTGTGATTTTCTCCAGTTCTTTCTCTTCTCTTCTTGCTTGCGGGCAAATGGTATTTCTTGCAGATATTCCAGTGTGCCATTGTTGCTACTTTGTCATGCCGTTGTTTGTAGTCAGTCTCTATGAACTTCTTGCAGCAGCTAACTAGGTGGTCCACTGTTTCTTCAGCTTCTTTGCAGAGGCGGCATTTGCTGAGTGTTGCTGTCTTCTCAATTCTAGCTTTATGTGCATTTGTTTTTAAGACTTGATCTTGTGCAGCCAGAATTAGCCTCTCTGTCTCTTTCTTCAACTTTCCTGCTCTTAGGCATTGCCAAGTCTTCTTGTTATCTGCTTTGCCTGCTAGTTTTTTTGTGTACTGGCCATGTAATATTTTGCCTTGCCATGTCTCTTTTCTGTTCTTCATTTGGTCTTTCTTATAGGCCAGTTTGGTCTCTGGTATTCAATAAGCCTTCATAGTGTACTAGCTTCAGTACATTTTCTACACTGTCCTTCAGATATTCTTCCAATGCCCTTTCTTCTTCTTCAACTGTCTGATGTACTTGTAACATTCCATGCCTACCTATGCTCCTTGGTAAGTAGTGTCTGTCAGTTTTGCTGCATGGGTGAAGGGCATGATTCATTGTCATTATTTTTCTGGTCTTCCTGTCCAGGGCTTCTAGTTCTGCTTGAGTCCAGTCCATTATTCCAGCTGTATATCTAATGACTGGAATTGCCCAGGTGTTAATCATCTTGATGGTATTTCCACCACTGAGTTTGGACTTTAAGATCTTCTTCACTCTTCTGATGTATTCATTACTAACCTTCTTCTTGACTTCAGTGTGCTTGATGTTGTCAGCCTGAAGGATGCCCAGGTATTTGTAGTGATCTCCTTCATCCAGACTCTTGATGTTATTTGCATTCGGCATCTTGACTCCTTTAGTTTTCACTGTTTTTCCCCTGTTGATGGTAAGGGTGGCACATATATCCAGTCCAAAGTCCACTGCAATATCTTGGCTGTATATTTGGACAGTGTTGAGCAGTGATTCCATTTCAGATAGTGTTTTTCCATACAGCTTCAGATCTTCCATGTAAAGGAGGTGGGATAACCTGGCAGATGTTTTTGATGCTTGATAGCCATGGCCTGACTTGTTCAGCATTGTTGACAGAGGAATCAATGCAATGACAAACAGTAGTGGTGATAGTGAGTCTCCTTGAAAGATTCTTCTCTTGATGTTAACCTCTCCCAGTCTATCACCATTGACCAGCAAGTGTGTCTTCCATTGTGCCATTGATCTTTATACAAAGCTTCTAATATTTCTACCGACTCCTGTTATTTCTAGGCACTTGATTATCCAATCATGTGTCAGAGAGTCAAATGCCTTCTTGTGATCAATCCGAGCTATATTCAAGTTGGCCTTCCTTCTCTTATAGTTTTCTAAAATCATCTTGTCAGTTAGGAGCTGATCTTTTGTCCCTCTGCTGTTTTGGGCGGTTTCCTTTCTGCTCAGATGGAAAGAGCTTGTTTTCAACTAGATGCTGTTGGACTGCATCAGCTACCACACCAGTTAGCAATTTGAAAGTTGTTGGCTAGCAGGTAATTGGTCTGTAGTTGCCTGATGTTGCTCCTTTTGTTGGATCTTCCATTATTAGGTAGGTTTTGCCAGATGTTAACCAGTCTTCAATTTTACCTCCTTGCAGTGTGTCGTTAAACTGCTTAGCAGTGAGTGGGTGCAGACCAGTCAGATGTTTCAATCAAAAACCATGCAGTTCATCTTCACCTGGTGCTGACCAATTCCTGATCTCCCTTGCCCTTTTCTCCACCATTTCTGCTGTTATTATAAGTTATTTCATTTCAGCTTCTTTTTTATTCTTATCTATCATTATTGTTATTATTATTGTCCTTTTTTTGCCAAACAAAAACATCTCAGTACTCCTTCTCCTGCCTAGTATTTCAGGGAACTGGCCAGATGGACTAAGAACAGCACTGCTCAGCTACCAGTTATAGGATGAGCTGCAGAAATGCTCTCTGCCTCCCTAATATGTTGGCTTATTAAGTCTGTTGTTGACTTGTGAGGCATATTAGAGGATTTATCCTCTTTATCAGTGTAATAAATTTTGGTGGTACTAAATACATCAGATATTACTGTAATAAATTGGTTTTCTGCCCTGCTAACTGCACTGGGTCAAAACTTTTAGATTTCTTTTGTTTTTGTTGACAAACTTTTTAACTAGGATGTAAATTATGCCCTATTTTCCAAAGTAATGTATAATTCATTGTGTAACTGTTCTCTGTATATGTGTGTTTGTAATTCTTTTTAATGCTGATAAAGATCCACAGAATGGGTGGGGAACTTAGGACTTTCCAGATGTTGCTGAACTATAATTTCCCTGTGAATGATCCAGATGTGATATACTGTATATCTCACCAGTGCAAGAATGGCACTGTTAGTGACCAACAATTATTTTGTACTTGGCCATTGATTAGCAGGATGATTTTTCCTGTCCCTGATGTCTTATGTTTCATTCCCCTCTAATAGTAATGTTTGTTACTCCCCCTTCAAACTTGTGAATATATACTTTAATTCGGGAAACACATCATGCCAAAAGATGTATGGTATAATAAAAGCTTAGTCTACAATGAAGTGCCACAAGAAGTGTTTCCCGGTACACAATATCACATACCTTCTGTGATATCTTTGTGCATGGCTCCCAAGCAGTACAAACGTTTCAAGACTTAAGCGGCTTGTTGATTAAAACTTGCCCATGAAACTTCCTTGGGATATTGGTAGTGGTGTTCACCTTCAAGAACCTGATTGCTGTTTTTTCTCCCTTCTCATTTTGCCTCAAACAACCATCCAGGTCATGTATAACCTTGAAGGAGCAATATCATTTAAAGATATGTTTCTTTTATATGTCATCAAAACAATTTATCTGCTTCTTATCAAAATATTACTCAGTTTCTTGCATGGCTCATACTCTTAGTGAGAAAACGCATGGATCTTTTCTTTTATTCTTAAGGGGGGATTACAGAGAATATCTTGATTCACACATCACCTTAAGCTATAATGTAGTTCACTTCAGTTTAGCCTAGCAGGTTGTAGTGAAAATTATGATTTATTTAGTATGTTGTGTGATTTAATTAAAGCCATGATTAAGCAAACTAACGCAACATAATATGTGATTTTAGTTATTCATTGACAAAGATAAAGCGGGCAACTTTTATAGGTGAACTGTTGGTTTTTACCTGGTAATCCTTACATTAGAGAAACAATATCTAAGGACCTACAAGAATGACAACTTCTCTGATCCTAAGTTGCATATCAAAATAGTGTGGAAGGGAGCTGTTGAGGCATTTATCTTTTTTGAAAGTTGAACTCCTCCCCCTTTACCATTTATGGACAGGTGTGCATCAGACATTTGGCTGCTTTCAGAATTAACTTATGAATCCATCACTGTAGTGCCACAAAGCAATGACATTAGGACCAATGAGAAATGTCTAGTTATGCTAAATAATCAGCTCACCATCCCATCTGGCTTGCTGTTCATCTTCATTTACACTAAAGGGTCAGAACTGTTGTACTGACACTGTAGATTTTTGGAGTGGGGAAATGGACCTATAATTTAGGCTAGTTATGTATCTAATAGGAAAGGAGCAACATTATGTTTATACATTCCAGAGTCCTTCTGCATCTTACTCCATGCTGTTGGTAGTGCCAAGTTAGCTTTCTGAGAACTGCATCACATATACGATTTCAGTGTACAGACCACATTTTAGTAAGTTATTGAGAAGTATATGGATATGAGAAAAGTTTTTCCTATATTTGTTGATTTCAAGAAAAATCTTATGATAAAGTGAACACGCTTGAATTATTTTGCCTGTATATGAAGTTGAAAGTTGGTTGTAAAATGTAATAAGGTTGGTATATGATGAAAGTAAAGCATGCATGAGAATAAATGGAATACCCAGTCAATGGTTCAGCAGCAGAGACCAAGACAAGGATGTGTGTTGTCCACTTAATTGTCTAATATGTTTATGGATATTGTATAAGGACCTTAGAGGTGTTTTGATTGGGAATGTACATGTATTTTTACTATACAGACAGAATGTATTTTTGATGGACACACTTAATAATTTTAAACAAATTTTAAATTGGATGACACAACAAGGAGAATGGATTTCAAAATTGATGGATCAAATACAAGGATATTTATATTTGACAAGGAAAATGAAGTGAATCATTACAAGTTATGCATCAATAATAGAGCAAGTATCTTGGTAGATTTAAAATGTTTACTGAAGATGGAAATATTTTAAGATGTGCAAATGCTGGTTGAAAGGTAATGGATAGTATGATGTTTTATAACAAATGAATGTTTGTGGAAAGAAGTGAAAATGGCTGCATATAAAAATGTACTTCTATCCACTTTGTTATATGGAAGTTAGTGTTGGGTATGTCATGAGAAACACAAAAATAAGTTGAATGTGGGGAAGTTGGCTTCTTAATTGTGTGCTGTAGAACAAGAGATAAGGTCAAGAATGAATGACTAATAAACTCAGTTCAAAGGTGAGCAACCAGTAGAAAAATATGTTGCAATTGTTTGGTTATATGGAAAGAATGACTGAGACTGAATCACAAATATATATGAGGATGAAGATGAATTACTTGAGAGGTAGGGGAAGACAGAGAAAGTTGTGGTTGGATGAAGGTGATGAGATCCTGAAAAAGATGAGAAGCTTAAAGAACAAAAGGCAGTGTATAAAGCAACATTTGGATGTGCTAGCTGCAAATACGGTCTACAGGGATAGAAATGTAGAATTATAATATGGCTGTAAACTAACTTTACCTATGTGTCATTTTCTGCTATCATGCCTTAATTTCTTTTGCTTTCTATTTCTTACCCAGTTTAATGTTTTGCATAATGTAGTTTACTAATGGGTATGTCTGTATGTATGATCTTGGTATACTAGTATTGTATGTGGGTGCAGTCAGCATCACATGTATCATAGACATTTGGTCAATTGCTATGAAATAGTTGTTACTTCATTAAACATATTCTGTGATATCTTGTTCTATTTGATGGGAATAATCTTTGCATCTTAATACATTGTAGTCCTGCAGCCAGTAACCACAAGAAACGCCCAAGTTCTCTGCGTACCTTTTTAAAAGGGAAACAAAATTCCCCACACTTTTTACAAAATAAATAATTTATTTAGTGCTAAGTGTGTATTAACCTAAGCAAGATTGCTCATTACTACTATGATTTTTTTTTTTTTAATGAAAGCACTTACTTTTTTCTTCTTCTTCCTTCAATAGGAGGTGTGGAGTGGATGTGTTTAATTAGGGAGGGACTCCATCTTGAGAAAATGGTAATTCATTTTTTTTGGTAGTGCTACGACACTGTGACACTCTTTCATATAGGTAGCATTTTGCTCATTAAAAAATGGCTTGAGGATGTAGACTGGGATTTTTCCAATTAAGAAATGGTGCAATGGTGTTGGAGTTTGTAACTTTGGAGTTTGTAAGTCAAAAAGCTAATAATTGTCCTTCATTTATGTGTTATTTTGTCCCTCCCCCCCAAAAAAATCTTAGCAAGAAAACATTTTAATTATTTCTAGTAAGTATTTCAACTAACAAATCATTTTTGGCAATGAGGAACTTCAAAAAAGTGAATGAGAAAGGTTTGCACAAGAGAGGAGATGCCTTTTTTCAACAGCCTTCTCCACTGGAGGAAAGTGAAGCCTGTTTTTTTGCAGCCAAATTGGTAGGGAAGCTCATCAGATGAGCAAAACAAGGACAGTGTCCCAGCATTGTCATTCCCCTTGGCTTTTAAGCCAGATGTGCAGGAGACAAAGCCCCTTGATGTATATCAAGGCTGTCAGAAGAGCAGGCAGCCTGCTGCTTTATTAGTCTCTGAATCTTCCTAGCAGTAAAAAATAGACAGGGGGAGGGAGGTTAGTAAGTTTCTGCTTTGGGGAGCTTTTTAACTGACATAACAAATATGTGCTGGGCTGTGATAAATGTATTTCTCCAATATGTCATTACCCAGATCAAAAGTGGGCCTTTAAAAAAATTATGAAGGAGTAGTGCTTAGGGAATTTGTGCTACTCTTCCGGCTTTCTCAAAAGGACATTCTGCACAGGAGAATTGTAAATGGATGATCTGTGGACCCTCTTTAAAATACATATGAGTGATGCATGGCTAATCAGCACTAAGTCCTTAGTGTGGAAGTTGTCTGAAGTTTGCCTGCACATCTTAATGAGTGGAAGGAAATGTTTAGGAAAGAGACACTCTCTCTCCACCCTGACATTCATTCATTCATTCATTCATTCATTCATTCATTCATTCATTCATTCATTCAATTTGTATAGCCGCCCATCTCAAACCAGTGACTCTGGGTGGCAAACAATCATAAAAACAATTAAACAATTAAAAGACAATACAAAAAGGAAATTAAATGCAAATAGCAGCCAAGAGATATTATAAACCATTGGTGTCAACATAACCTTGAAATGGGTCCCTTTTTGAAGAGTAAAGAATGGGCTATAATGTATCAAGCCAGTGTTGCACTTTTTCTGTTCTTATGGCCATGAGTGAACATTAAATTCTGCATGAACAAAACTTCCATAGGCAAATTAGCTTAGGTGGCAGGAAACAGATGAAGTGAGACAAGGCATTTGCTTGGTTTTTGAGTTGCCCTAGTGATTCTGGGACCATTTCAGGCACAAGATCAACTGTGAAATTTAGCAGAGAATGTTCATTTTTTTTAGATGCCTCAAAGCTTTGATTGCTTTTGTTGCAGCAGAATAACATGGATAACTCTCTGGAAAATGATATAGGAAACTTTGTGCTAATTTTCCAGGTGAAGAAATTCTGTCTCCAGGTGTTCAAATGAAATGTATTGTTCCTTTACTCTGGGGACATAGGCCTGGCATAATCTCTCTCTATATTTTCCTGCCATCATTTTAATTAAAATACTTTGCTTAAAACAAGCTTCAATACTCAGTCCTTCAGACTAACTAGCTGAAATCTGCCTTGGAATTTCATCATCATTTTCTTCCTATGTGATAGAGGCTTTTTGTTCTTCTATCTTATTTTCAGAGTGGTTGAGAATTTATTTTAAATTTTCTCTTAGAGCTTACTTTATTGTGGGTGGCAGAGTCACTCTGAAGCCCTTTCACCTGTCCTCATGATGTCTCTAGGGATTTAATTGAAGCCTGGGAAGGTAGGGAGGCTAAACACTACCTGAGACAAAATTGTTTAGTGAAGGAAAGGACATTCACACATATATCTTAGCCACAAATTAAGACTCACAATGCCACAGATCACTGCATCCATGAACATTTCAGCAATATGTCTCCTACCCACGGAGAAGTTCAAATTCTTAATTATCAAACTGAATGAGTACAGGGAGAAAGGAAGGCTAATTGAAACAGCATCCCCTTGAGATTTGGAGGGTCCTGACCATGCCTGCCTTTTGGAAGGCATTAAAGACATGTTTTGTTCTCCAGGAATTGGGTCTGAGAGTGGTATGACTTGCTGAATAAGCTTTCATAGTTAACTCAGTCTTTCTGATTCAAATCCAGTACGTTAATGATGGAGTCAGAGTCATTCTTGATATATTATCACAAGTATTCACTGCCGTATTCAGAAACTTGAAAGACAAACAGTCTAGATCAGCCTTTCCCAATCTGATGAGTGGGCTTTAACTTCCCAGATATGGCCATAGTGACTGGAAATGTTAGGAGTTAAAGTCTATGTATTTGGGTAAGCTGTGTGTATAACTCCACAATGCTGTTGTCTCAACAAATGCTCTGCCTCTGGGATTTGTTGTTGTTGCTTAAGGAGTGAATAGAGTGAAAGAGAGTTTCCCTCCCAAATACAGTTCTGAGCCCAATTGGAAGTCATTTTATTTAGTTATTCCTTTAAAACCATGTAAAATATGATGATACTTTTCCTGTGATTTGGCAAATTTGCCATAAATTTAAGCCTCTAGAGTCACAAAATGGGAGTTGGTAGCACATCATTTTTAGATAAATAAATGACATTTTTGCAACATTGGTATAACTTCACAATTTGTGTAACTCCAGGCTTCTAGCCAATACTTTCTCCCTTTTCAGGCAGGTTATATATAACTCTACCCAGAAGAATGTAGTGCTGGTAGCTAATTAAGCAGCATTACTAAAGTCAACAGGGTCTAAACCATTTTGGCTTTCATGCTGATTTATGTGGCAGTGAGGTAATACTTAGAACAATCTGCTTTAGTTACAGTGGCATTTTCTGTTCATGGGGTGTCCTGTACATTCCTGTAGCCCAGGGTTCCAGTCCAGGCCAGATGCAGTAGCACTAAGTGGGCACCTTTATTTTTCCCAAGAGCCTGGCAGCAGTGACATGTTCTTGGATGCAGAAAGAAGAATTTCCAGGGCTACTGCTCTGATCAAATGCAGACCCTCATGTGACTGTGTTTAAAAAAAAAAAAAGCAGAATTACCGTCGAGATCTAGTACTGGGTGTCTTATGTAATTCGTAGTTGGACTCTTAGTTTGCAAGCTTGTGCTCTTTTTCCTTTAAGTGCATCTCAGCAGAGTTTGCCAGCTAATGACACTGCCTGCTGAGATGTGCCAGCTTCTGTCCATCATTTGTCTGATTGGTTATGAGGGAGCTTTAATGGATATGTCTCTGGAGTGTTGCAGTAATATTTATTTGTTGCACCATTTGTGGTTCTATAACTGAAGTACTGCTATCTCTTGAGGTGGATGTTGGGTCTTCCTTGGTATAAACTCCAAAAATTAGGAGATTCAGGGTAGAAAAAGAAACAACAGTTGTGACTGAGTTTTACAGAGGTAGAGGCAGACTTGCTTTCTAAGAGCTCCTCCTGTGGAGGAAACCAGCATCCAGTGGAAAGTTCCTGCTGGAGGAAGCGGGTAGGTGGCAATTTTTGCCACTTACTTTTTCCTTGTACACTCCCTAAGCTGTTCCATGCAGGCCACCAACTGTCTGGAGCTTTCAAGAGGAACCAGCAAAATCACCAGTCTTACTCTCTTTTCAGCACAACTGAATTCTGCTGATCTCATGTCTGAGCCATACCCACAACATTTTACATCTGTTTTCTAATGAGTTGGGGTTCAGTCCTTAACACATCCCTGATGACTACTGTTAACAATCTCTTTGGATGGAGTTTGCAAAGTATTTCTTCTTTCAGCAGTGCATCTACTGCAGATAAAAGTCTAAAGGATCCTTGGCTCTATCATACCTCTTTTGAAAACTGGGTATTGGATGAAGTAAATACTATACAATAACAAGGCAGTTTCTTTGGGAAATCATAGAAGGGCTGAAAGAAGAAACATATTGTATTACTTCTGTTGTCAGATATGGCTGTCAATGCTCTAAGACATATTGACACCTTGTTTGGATGTTTCCATTTCTTCCTTTGAAAAACTACTTGCCGAACATATTTCATGACTGCAGTGTTGATATAAACTTACATTCCATATCAACTTAATACTTAAGTTTGTTCATAGATGGAATCTAGAAGGAAAAATATGCACACATGCCTTTCCATTCAAGTATTTCTAGATATTGATCACAGATTGCCATTTATATTATGTGGTTGTACTATTGACATTTAGAGAAATGGAGCCCTACAACTTGGTAAAAGTTTTCAGAAGAATGAAGAGTACGTGCTAGCATCCGACTAAAGGTCCTAAACATAGGGGCAGTGCTACAGGCAATAGCTCTAAAATGTTGAACTCCTCAGGAGAAAGTCTTTTATGAACAGGAGAACCCAACAGATATGCAGAGACCCCTGATGGTAACTAAAAATGGATTATTGTCCTGGTGGAAATTATTTAATACTTAGCAGCCTCATCTCGGTTTTTTCTTCTTCTTCTTGAAGTGGTATCTATACCTTGGTGTTGTAAGCTGCAGTCTTCATCATCCCCAGATGATGCTGAACATGATGGGAATTGTAGTCCAATAATACAATGAGACTTACATCCTCTGCCTTCCATAATCTGCCCCCATAGTAATTATAAACTTAATCAGTTCCTAAAATAAAAGATTACATCTCCTTTCTCTATAGCAAATGTAAGAGACTGACTGTTGAGAAACTGAATTGCTAAGTCTGATATGGACACAAAGAAAGAAAGAAAGAGACAGACAGACAGACAGGCAGACAGGCAGACAGATTTACATATATATCTCTGGTTACTCTGGTTTAAGTTTCTGGCTACCTGCCTGAACACCCACAAGATCAAGAAAAATGCTGTTCTCTAGTTCACTGGAGCTGACTTTTTGTTCCCTGCCAAAATTTTCCAAGGCTAAACTAATAAAACATCTGACTTTGATGATATTTTAATTAGTAGCTATTGACTTTAATATCAGAGATAATAAAGTTTCCATAGGATTAGAACCTTTCCTTAGAGACGTATGCCCACATGCACAAATACACAGACATACCAGTCCTCACTCTTTATGCCGTTTATAAAATAAATAAATCTGTGTCTGGTGGCTACAAGGTAGAAACTACACGTTAGCTGTCATACGGAATGGGAGGAAAAGAAGGTTCTGTGTGATGATAGAATAATAATGATGACGATGTCATGGCACGTACTAGTAGGACAGTGGGCATCTGTAATTATGACTCCCATTTTATATGCACACAAAGGCAAGCAAGGTGATGCTGTGGTCCAAATTAATCTGGTAGAGCTGCAGGGGAACCAAAGGTGGATCACTATTTTGTCCATAGGCTGGAACACAAGAATGATTTTGCACAAATAATTCAGCCTCTTAAATACTACTAAATCTTGTGATCACTTAGGCAAATTGTTTGCTTTCTTTTTGTGCTCCACCATTACTAGGTTGGCAATTGTGCTGATCCTTTTGGCATTCAGTTTTACAGATATCCTTGGCAGATTTGTGCTGATAGTGAAACAATTTCAGACCTGTGAAATGTTTGCTGGCTAGTAACGTTTTGGGACTTGATTGTGGAACTCTTCTAGGGAATATCTGTTTTTTCTTAAAGCGTAGCTATCATGCCTGGTGTATTTTCTATACTTATTTGCTTGATTTCTACCCTGACTTTTTACTCAAGTGAACACTCATTTATTTATTTATTCAATCTATGTTCTGCTTTTCCAGATAAATAGTTTTCACAAATTGGCTTAGCAAAATGAATACTGTACAATATTACATAACAATGTATTTAAAATGCAATATGGAATATCTGTAAAAGCAATATAAAAATTGAGTTCCCAAAATGGGAGCCTTAAAAGCAGCCCTGTTCAGATCAGCATTAACACATTTGTTTGTAAATAAATGCAGGTATCTGTTTCCTTGTTTCTTTTTTACCTGTGTGAAAAGAAAGCTTACTGTACTCAGCAGTGCTCCTAAGTGATGCGGCCCCAGTCTAGCCTGGGGAGTAGGACAGGGATGCCTAAGTCCTTAACAATTAAAAAGCAAACTTTAAAAGATCTTGTTGAGAAATCTAGTTTGGTACATAAATCAGGAGCATACTGGGAAAGGCCTTATATAGTCTCAGTCTTAAAGAATGAGACATTCAGTGCCAAGACTTCTGCAACAGCTTAAATGTAGTCATTAGAGTCTGTGGATCAGTAGCCAAGCTCTTTGATGTCTTGTGGTCTCTGGCTGTGCGTGTGTGTGTGCACGCGTGTGTGGATGTGTGATTTCCCTCACGCAGAAGCCTTTTGTTCATTTTGTGATGAAGCTAACAATCCTATAAAAGAATCCCAAACTTTTTTCTCAGATTTGGTTACCAGGATTCTTTGTGGAAGTAACATTTGAGAGTATATCATTTTTAAATTAAGAGAATGAGGAAAAGAAAGGGCAGACACGTCTATTCTTGCAGGTAGGGGCCAAGCAGCCTGCTCTAAGTCTACAAATCTTATCAGATCCATCTTTCTGTGCAGCTATACGATTATTCTCCCCACTCCCCACCCCCGATTTGCTGTCTGCCAGTGAAACTTGGTTGTGGAAGCAGTGACGTTCACAGTATGAATATTAGGAGGCTGACTGATAGCAGCTGTCAGAAATGGTAAGAAGCTTTTTGAATTCTTAATCTGTGAGATCCTTTTGAATTATTTCTCTCTCCTCTCTCCTCCCCCTCCCGTATTTTTAAAACTAGATATACTTTTAGAGAGAGATTGAGAGAGATTGGAAGAGATGCACCTTTACTTTCCAGTTTCAGGCTTGTGTGATCTAGTCCCTTGATAATGAAACGTGCATGGGATGTCTATTCTCTAACTCAGAGGAAGCTCAATGTACTGGTGTTGTATTAATGTATTAATTAAATTGATGGGAGGGCTTTTTGTTCCTTACTCATAAGGAGAAGGTTTTGCCTGTGAAAGCAGACCAATGTTGATAATGACAGCTGATGGGCAAAGGGATGATTCTAGAATATGTTTTACATGGAACATTTGTGAGTGACATGGAGATGGGATGGCAGGCGTTCAGTCCAATGGAGGCAAGGCAGGAATTGAATCTGGAATATCTGAGACATCAGCTGGCTTATCAGTATAAAGCATTTCTTGGGAAGAAGGCTTTCTAAGAATGTAGTTCTTCTACTTCAAGCTTAAAGACCATAGCTAAATTGAAATTAAAATTGCAAAATTTTGAAAAAAGCTCCCCATGCCCCAAGAAACTCTTAAAAAAAAAAAAAAGCTTTGTAAAGGTGCTGAAAATCCAAGCAGAAATCTGTACTACCTTCCCAGAAATGCAAGTTTTCAGAATTCCATTCCTAGAATTCAAAGCAGTTCTAAAGAGATCTGAAATGGATTTTTAAGTCATGGGTTAGTAGCTGTTTCCCATCCCCATGAATGATAATAGATATCTGGCCTCTTTTATCTTGTGACTTTCAACATCTTCCTCATTGTTAGCCACTTCAAGTTAATTATCTTTTGGCAGAATAACTTTAGTAAAACCAGTTTGGTGGTAATTGCCTACTTGTCTTCTGGCTTGTTGCAAAAGGACTTGGCTGTCTTTGTTTACAGAATTAACCTCGCACCTGATAGGAAGGTCTGTAGGCCTGTTCAGTCAACAACCTCTCAGGTCCTATCTGCTTTGTAAGAATGTTAGCTATCATGCTTGTTGATAACAAGGTTGCTTCAAATACATGGAAAGAATGATTAATGTCAGTTCAGTAGTCTATTGCTGCTAGTCTAGAGAGCTGAAGGACTCTTTTTAGGCTGTAGTATCTTCTATTGAAAATAGTGGAGATATTTTGGGGTAGATTTCTGTGAAGCTGCATAATAAGGCTTTGTGTTTCTAACAATGTGAAGACCACCAGCCTAGTTGGAGGCCCTGCCCCTGGGGCAGAGTGAAAAGGCAGGAATCCAAACCCAAGAAAACCCAAATGTCAGAGTTGGTGGCTTCTAGGCCTACTATTCCCATCAGCCTCCCAATTCCTTTACTAGTTAAGGGCCGGTGGAAATTGTAGGCAAATAAATTGTAGGCAAATACCTTTGCTGCCTGGTCATAGTTTTTAGTTACCAATTGTAGCCGAGTGACTGCTGATTACATGGTTGTACTGTAGACAGTGGTATGGGGATTCCAATCAGAAAATGACAAGTCTGCACCAGCAATTTACATTAGTCAGATTGTGTTGTATTTTCTTACCCTGCATAAATGTTAAAACATTTTGTTTAATGTAAAACTAGCACATTTATTATGCTATAGACTATTGGGGGTTAGATACCAGGTCATTCAATATTTAGTTTTCCCATAATGAATTCATCATTTTTTAAGGTGTCATATGATTCTTTCTCTCTGGTATGGCAAACAAATTGCTGCGTTGCTCATTTCTTCAGATATTATTAGGGCACTGATCCCAGATTCAAAATGCTTTCTTCCTATGCCTTGCCCAAATTGGGAATATGTAGCAGCTTTTTAACCATCCACAGCAAGGGATACTTGCTGACTCATTCAGTTCTCATGTCTAAAAATAAACCTTCTATCCTTAGGAGCCAAAGGGATACTCTGACTCCCAGGCCAGTCCATGGACTGCCTTGCCAATGGGTAGAAGTAGCATTAAGAGTGGCTGTAGGGCAAGAAAAAAGGAGATGTTCTAGCAGATGAAATCCTGTAGTTAGTGCATTTTCCTCTGTACCAGTTGATTAGCTGGACATTGATTTTTAGCACATATACATGCACCCTTTGTTTTAGACAACCTTTTCTCATTCATTCATTCGTAGTTAAGCTCTGAGCCAGATTTGACTCTTGGGGACTATATGTCTGGGTCAATACAGTATTTTTGGTAAAAGAACTCCCCCCACCCCCTTTTTAACTTCCTGGTCTAGCCTGTGACCCTGATATTTCCTGGTTGTGTCCTATCTGAGTATTAACCAGGTCTGACCCTGGTTACTTACAAGAGTAACCTAATGTATTCTGATGTTGTAATGTAATCCAATGTAGCTGAAATTTTTGTGTATTTGATCTCTATTTTCACCAGTTCTGTTGCAAGGAAAACTTAGATTCGTTCAAGTCTCTATTTCTTTGCCCTTTCAGGTGCTTTGGCCTTTCTATTTGTTGTCATTCCTTTACGTTCAAAACTGGATGTGGAAATTCACAATAAAGAAATGATCCCTCCTCTTAAGGGGAAATATCTGTGTGGGTGTGTGTGCGCACGCATATACATATACACAAGCATATTATGGAGAAGGATTGGTTGTGATTTTTGACCTAAACATCTAGCTTTCTCTGTGTTAGGAGTAAGAAGTATAGAGGGGGACTTATCATACACCAAATAGTGCAAACTAGAAAGTCTCCAATTGACCATTGGTTACTGTTTCTCCCAATCTGAGAAAGCTGTGGGTACCAACTTTACAATAAGCCTAGATACCAAAATGCCAATTTGAATTTTGTCTTGTAGCTTGTCTTGTTTTGTGGTTGATATTCATAACTCCTGGTAAAGATAAAACAGGAAGTTATTAATTAGAGACTTCCTGACTTCTTTCCGGGCACTAGGAAGAAAAGAGCAAAGGTGCTTTGTGTGGGGGTAAAAAGCTGGTTCATATTTTAGTTTAATAAGCAAAGATATGATCATTCAGATGTAGCCAAAGGTTTATCTGTTATTTGCAAGAATAAGGCCTCTGCTATTTCTGAATATGGGAAATGCTATCTCAGGCAAGGATGTTTAATATAGCCACATGGATATCTGGTTAAAATAGCTTCAGAAGAAGTTACCAACTATTGTAAAATTGACTTAGATTGTAAGATTAGCCTTGGCCATGTAACAGTTGACATCCAAATCCAGTTTCTACTTTCCAGGGAGAAAAATGCACCTTTCCCATAGAGGGCTTGCAGGAGGTAAACATTGGAGATCCTTATGTAGTTGGAGCCCCAGTGTCTACCTCCCCCAAGCCCTTTATGTGGTTTCTTTATAAATTGACATTTTAAGTTTCAATTCTAATCATATTTACTTAGGAATAGCATTCCCCCCCTCCCCAAAACTTGCTGAAAAATAAGCATGCTTGAAAAATGCGTACTATATGCCAAATAAGTAGATTTTCCAGCAGGGAAACTAGAAAATAATAAAAATTCCACAGTAATTTGCTTGCCAGAAAACAACACTTTTGGTAGCATAAGTGTAAACATCTTAGTTGTGAACAGCTGCTCTATATCTTTATTGAACAACTGTATTGTCATATTGTCCCTGAAGCCTAGATTAAGGGTGGGCAACCTAAGGGCTCTAAGCAGGGCTCTATGTAGTTCCCAGATACGACCACTGTGCCACCAAATGGTGACATACAATTGCCAAAAATAATTGGTGTTGTTTCTTTCCATTTTGAGTCCAGAAACAGAAACATAATATTATTAGTACAAGTCCTTAAATTGATGTAAGAAAAAAGTCCAGTTTTAAAAGATAAACCCACCTTTTATCCACATATGTGACACAGACCTATCCACTCTGCACAATGATCCTATTCATTGCAGCTGGGGGATCCCAAAAAGATGTTAAATACGTTCTGTGCATGATATTGTGGCTTGATATTATTCCAGCTTCAATTTTACTAAGGGTGATTGACATTAACCTCCAAAACTGGTGTGACAGATCCATGCTCTACAGGTTTCCTGTGTCCTCTTAAGATCAGCAGGACAAACATTAAAGGATGACACCAGTGCTGTTTATGATGTATTCAGTCATTCAGTCAGTTTATTTTTGCCCCTGTCAGACACCTCTATCAAACACTGCAAGTATTCATATTTCAGGGGCGAGATTTTTCTATTGAGGAGCTTCCGTCTCTTAGGGGCAATATGCCAATAATAGGTGGGACTCATACCAAAAGTAGGCATCTCTTTCTCTCTCTGACTAGCCTCCTTCCTCTTTCTCCCTTTCTCCATTCCAATGGATGGTTTAAGGAGAAGAAAAAAACAGATAATGTTTGGCACAGGTCTATATTGAACAATATAGAACAATACATAATAGCTTTGCCATTAGACTGAGATCTATCTATAAACTGCCCACAGCATTTCCTTATTTCTAAAAACCCATTTGCTGCATAACAAGGGAATGTGAGTATGCAGTAGGAAGCAAAGCTCCTGCCTTATAAATGAATGTCTCCATCCTTGTTGCTAACAACATCTGGTGATGTTTGGTAGCATGATATAAATAAAATCTGATGGGACTGTTCAGTTTTAAGAGTTAGCTGTCTACCTTTTCTACCTGCTTATTCATAAATAACTCTCTAGTAACTGTGTTCAGGATTTTAGCCTCGGCCAACTATAAAAGGAATTTTGTGAAGCTATATTCTAACTTGAACCATTACCTCCTGAAAACATATGGCATAGCTTGGAAATGTTGTTGTAAAATATACAAGGGAGCATTGGTAAACCAGTACTGTTACAGTTGGTTGCTCTTTCACTGGAAATTCAAATAATAGAATGGAGAAAGGTTTTGCACAACATCTTCCTTTTCTTCTCTTGTTCTGCTGTACCGATTTATTCATCATTTTCTCTTTTTTCCAGTTATCAAGACAAATACTGCATGAGGTTAGTTTTGATCCATTCATTTGTACTTTCAATATGGGAAACCATGGAAAAAAATAAATGGAATATTTAACACACACCTATGTTCATAATACCTTTGGTTAAGATGATAGTCATTGATTATCAAAATTAGGGGTTTCATTTTTTGATTTTCTTGGAAGTTACGCTGAGTTTTCTTGTATTTACACTCTGTATCAAGGATGGGTAAACTTTTTTTTACTGGAATGTTTTGCCATTCCCCTGTTGCCTGTTTCGGCTTGTTACTACTGTTTGTTGCTTCCAAAATAAAATGCAGTGTGTGACTCAGCACAGATAGAGAAGGTCTGCTATGAAGAAGGGAGAAAATCTCTGTTTCTACTGCTTTGCCAAATCTTCTGTCAAAAAATAGGCTTAAAAAAGTTTCCAGGACAACAGCATGACATGCTGAGTAAATAGATGTTCTGTGCCAGTTCATGTGTGTTAATATGTAATTTTGCCCACTGCATTCTTGAATGTGAGAAGTGAGAAAAATAGGTTTTAGAATTAGATTACATTTCAGCAAATGAAACATTTCAATGGACATCTGTAGTACTACTGTCTAACTGTATTCATTTACATAATCCACTCATTTAATCCCATACCCAGCTCTGAGGTTATGTAACTGTTATGACTGTATTTCCCTTTTGTAGTAACTTGTGCTAACAACCTGATGACCTGCTCCTATAACTAAACTCACCCTTTGGGGATGACTGTTTGAGAGGTTCCCTAGAACATAGGATATCTGAGAACCAAAAAACATTCTGTTGAAGACCTCTGAACTCCTAAGAACTTGTAGTTACTGGGACATCTGCTGGATGACAAATAGAATTTAACACAAGTCATTCAGGGCAATTGAATAGTTGCTTCATGAAAGCAACAAAACAATTGACATTCTTTTGGAAATATTCCTAATACAGTAGTAGCTTTGTTCTTATGCTTAGTGTAATTTCTGAAATACCAGTGTTCTCTCCAGGGTATGAGCACGGGGAATTCTTTGTTTGTATCTCTGTATATGACATCTCTGTTTTGCATAAACTTATTTAAATGGGATGAAGGGATGATAAACATTCTTTGTACAGAAATAAATCCCAATTCTTGACTCCGCACCATTCCTTTTGGCCGGTTAAGATCTTGGTTGTTCAGCTACTCATATGCAAAATGTAAACCTGTTAGTGTGACTGCTTGAGGCTTACACTGCATTCTTACCTGGGGGCTCTGTCCCTTGGGCTTGTGAAGACAGAGTCCACTGGAGCAGATGTAAGCTTGTCATAGTCCGATGACTGACACTATCTGATGTGTCAACTGGGAAAAATTGTAATCTGCCCACTACAGGAACTTTGATATTGCATAGTGTAATCTCCAGTTCATGGAACAGAATTGTGGAAGGCCTACCACATCATGGAACTACAGCAGGGAAGGTATTTCCAAAAACATATGTTTCTTGAGTGTGGGGGGCAAATGTTTTAAAAAATAAAGCATGGGCTCTTTACTGTAGAAGAAAACAACAGAAAGATGTGGTTCACAAAATGCTGATCTATAGAATGATTCAATGTGATAACCTAACATGCCCATTTTGGTTTAATATTAGGTATAAATCAAACATTATAGAGAGTTAAAAAAAACTGTGGTTAAAATAAAAAGGCAAAACCTTATGTCTGTTGGTTTTGGTCAATAGAGTATTAAGGCTAGCTGTTCTGGATAGGGTTTCTTGAGAGTAGGAGATAACCCTGCTGGAATTGTAACTGTCGATAGTTGGGAAGAATTATTGGCTCTTGAATGCTAGAATGATGGCATAGCATCAAGGCTGAGCCTATAGACTGAAAGGTAGGAAGTTTCAACTCTCCTGTCTTAGAAGTCCTCCAGATTTTACACAACCTGGCTGCCTTGGGGACAGACATCATCTGCATAGGCTGCCTCAGATGGAAGACTGAGAAGAAGCCCTCATCACATTTTGCTTCTTAAAACTCTTTACTATTTTTAATTTCTTATTCAATATTTTAATTGTTTTCTCTCTCTCTTTTTTTGTAGTTTTTCATTTATCTTTAGTTCTTTAAAAAGCTTACCTCAGATAAATGAAAAATTACTACTTTTTTTTTTTGACCTATGGAAAGATTGTTTTCTTCTGTGTGCAACTGTTGTTCCATTTGTTACCTTTTATTGTTTCCTAGAATGTAGAGGATCTTAGATGTCCATCTAAGAGGAAATGAATATTTTTTTTAAATGGCTAATTTAAACTCTGAGTTAAAAAAAACCAAACCTCAAGAAGCTCATATTCTTCCACATGAGAAAGATTTTTTATCTAGAAAGGTAGGTTGGTGGAAATTCAAAATCTGCTGCCTTATTTTAAGTTTGATAAGTCTTTGAAATTTGTAGTGGACCAAAAATGGTGATTCAGAAGAATATTTCTTAAAATTGATGATTAAATGTTGTAATAACAGTTGCATGCTTTAAATACTACTAAAGACACTACTAAAGACCATCCACATGTTTTATATAGATGTTTTGTATATATATTTTAGTTGAGCTGTGGGAGAGTTTAATCAACTTTTAAATGCTTTGTTATAACATAATTTCGCTTAAATTTAATTCCAATACATGAAAAGTACTACAAATTTATTGTGGAGTTTAGTCTGTTGGATATGTAGTAACTTTTAAATCATTCACAGCAAGTCATCCATTTTTTTCAAGACTGTATTTAAATATATCATTAAAGGATTCACATTTTATAATACAAACAAAACAAGTTTTTGAAGATTTTTTTCTTGTAAATAGACCCTGTGAACAATGATTATTTGAGATGCTTTTTAGGCATATATGCACAGTTGCATTATTGGGTATGGTTCAAGGTAAAAGAGGAATTAAAGTTGAGGAACTCGTGCGCACATATGCAAGGCAACATACACTGGTACTGTATAAAGCTTTAATGTCTGCTAAATTGGAATTTAATTCTTTTCAGTACTTGATACAGAATATGCACTGAATTGCATAAAGCAAAAATATTGGGAGCAAAGGGAAAGACCCAGTAAATTACTGGCCTCAGTAGAAATAGAGGCAACGAAGTAATATAATTTCTACCATTAAGAATTCTCAGGCAAGGTATAAGACTGTTTTAAGCAGCCTATTCTTTTATTTTTATATTTCGTTTTATAATATTGAGTCAAAGGTTACTAAAAAATAAACTAATCATTTTTAAATAACATAGGTATTCTGAAATTTATACATGACCAAACTTTATTTAGTTGTACCTTTATCTCTAATAACTGATATTACAAAGTCTATGAACACAGGAAAAGCTCCCAGTCCTGATGGCTATTCTATTAGTGGTGTAAGAGGCATAATGATGTTTGTTTGTTTGTTTCTATGTTGTTGGAGCTTTATAGTAATGCTTGTTTGAACAAAAAATTCTGAACTTCCTTTATAAGGCTTCTATACCTGTGATTTTGAAGGCTGGTAAAGATTCTGCCAGTTGCATTTACCATCTGATTTCCTAGTTAAATTTTGATGCCAAAAGTGTAACACTGATCCTAGAATGTATCAATATTCATACATGAAGAACTGTGGATTTATTGAGTATGGGTCATAGCAAAAGGATTACTCTTTTACAGTGGAAAGGCGGTGCCACACTATATTTACAGTCTTGGATAGATATGCATTTACTTTTTGCTTATGAAATGGCTATCAACATAATGGAAAGACTGATCAATATTACTCCATGTGCTTAAGCCTTCATGCTGTGTTTAAAAACTGAGCTGTTTTTATATGCATCATAATATATTTTTGCCTTTTCCCCTTCTTTTTTTCCCTTTTTCTGATTTTTGTATCTTGTTTATTTCTGTATATTAAAGAAATTGCTTATTTGAAAAGCACACCTTCATCCAATTTTTCCCCAGAACAACCAACTGTGAGGTAGTTTGGGCTGAAAGAATAATTAGTCCAAAGTCACCTACTGAGTTTTCATAGACTTCCCTGGTCCTAGTAGGACACCTTAATCACTACACCACACTCTCACTCTCCAGATTTATTGAATTACAGTTGCATAATTATTTGGCAACACTTAAGGATAAATACATTTCTCTTAACATTGTGTAATGGTGGTTTATAGTTATGGCTCACTAATCATAATGGACAAGGATAAACTTCATATTATATTATAGAGCCTTCAAAAAAAAAAATTGGACCTTTTTGGATAAATGGCGTGGTCATGGGATTGCAGAGGAGGTCCTCTGTTGGACTGGTGGCTGGTTGAATCATAGAAATAATAAATGGTAATTTTCACAGTGGAGGGAGGTAAGAAGTAGGGTCCTGCAAGGATTTATTTTTGGCCCCACGCTATTCAGCTTGCTCATAAATGAGTCAGACATATCCAGTAAGGTGGCAACATTTGCAAACGATACTAAAACCATGTTTCAGCTATAAAATGATAAGGATTCAACCATCAGTGGCCAACAAAGAGATCTAGAATTCTACAGTGTGTGCAGCAGATATAAAGAGGGCAGATTCTGTGCTAGGGATCATTAGAAAAGGGGTAGATAATCAGATAACATTTCAATATATCTATAGAAATCTGTAGTGCGGCCATGTCTAGACTGCTGTGTACTGTTCTGGTCACTACATCTCAAGAGGGAGATTGTGGGACTGAAGAAGGTATGGAAAAAGCAGCCAAAATGATTGGGGAGTTGAATACCTTCGATTTGAGGAAAGGATCAATGGTTGGGGCTGTTTATCTTGGAGAATAGATTCTTACAAAGAGGCATGATTGTAGTTTATAAAATTATACAAAGGTAAAGGAATGAACATGAAGAGGGTTTTTTTCCATTTCTCATAATACTAGAACTAGAGAGCCAGTTTGGTCTAGTGGTTAAGGTACCAGGCTAGAAAGCAGGAGACTGTGAGTTCTAGTCCTGCCTTGGGCATAAAAGCCAGCTGGGTGACCTTGGGCCACTCACTCTCTTTCAGCCCAACTCACCTCTGGAAGGTGAGGAGGAAGGAGTATTAGGTATGTTCACTGTCTTGAGTTATTTATAAAAATAATAAAATGGGATAAAAAAAATCTAAAAACAAAAACCTAGAGGCCACCCAGTAAAACTGACTAATACATTTAAGTGATGAAATATTTCTTCATGTAATATGAAATCAACCTGTGGAACATGGTGCCACAAGTTGTAGTATTGGCCACTAGTTTAGATGGCTTCAGAAGAGGACTAGACATTCCTAGAAAACAAGTCTAACAGTGGCTATTATGCTTAATACTGGGGCGGCCTCCAAGCCCTGGGCAGTCCACCTCTACATACTAGATGCATAGGAGCAACAGTGGAAGAGGATCTGCTGCCATCTCCTTTCGCGGGCTTTCTAGATGTATCTAGTGGGCCACTGTGTGAAACAGAACACTGGCTAGATGTGCCTGACTTATCAAGACTGTTTTTATGTTTATGGTTTCATGTTTGTTCCCTCCTACTTTTAGGTCAGATAAATCACAATTTGCACATCCATGAAATACTCATGTCTTCCATAAGACATTTCCACGATTTATTTTAGCTCTTTGCTGGACCTAATTTTAATCAACTTTCGTATTTTACTTGCTGCAGTTAGAAAGTGCTATGTGAAAGCTGATAGTGAAAAAACCTGAAAGTCTGCCTTTAGTATGCTGTTTTAGATGTAATTCCAACCTACTCTTAAAGCAAACCAAATCTTTTTCAAATATGGGTGGGACTGCTACTGCATGAATGATGCTGGAAAGATTATATGTGGGTGTTCTAACAATGGAGCTTTATGATACGCTTGTCTGTGCCATCTAATTAATCTTTACGTCACAAAGACTTTTGCAGCATTTCTGTTCGAACACAGGAGTCATAGTTTAGTTTGTTCTGGTATTTGTATTTTCTCCCATCATGACTGCAGAACATAGATGTTTCAGAAAGCAGCAAAAGACTTTGAGGGTAATGCTTGGATTTCTCCCTCAGAGGAATCATAATCAACTTCATATGCAAGGTCTTCCCAATCTATGTCATCATTGTCTAAGTTGCACGATAACCCCCTAGCAGTTTAAGAATCAAGTGAAGGCCTTTTAGATTTCTAGCTAAGTCCTCTAAAAGAGATGGAGATGACCACACTATAGTCAGTATACTACATAAGGCTTTAGCTGGTTGCTGTGACACCATCTTCCTGTTCTAGTACAAAAGAACTTCAACAGCAAAGTTCACCCAAACTTACTCATGGGGTTCTGCCGCCTTTCTCACGATATGGCTTCTGCTTTGATTTGGCTTATTTATACCAGCTGGATTCTACCCACTCAACCAAACCTGCCTAGACTTGATTGAAGTTCTGTGCCTTGATCTGGCCCAGTCAAAATGCCATTGATTTCCCTAATATTAATTAAAAATAGAATAAAGCAGCTCCTTGTATGTGTATATTTTGATTTTCTCCCCCTTGTACATGGATCTTCCCCACTGTATGCACACTGCAGCCTTTGAGATAGGTTAACCTGCCCCAGCTCTCCCAAAGTCACCCATGAAGTTTCATAAGTAAGTAGTAATTGCATCTCCCAGTCTTAATCCAACACTCTAATAAACTCCATATCTGAGTTCCATACAGAGTCAGTATTTTGGCATTTTTATTGCTCCAAGGCCTGGCATAAGTGTTTCATAGATTTACTGAGCTCAGAGACAGTTATTGGGCTCCTTTGCCCTCGCTTTGTTCTGCAGTGGTATTTATAAGAGCTTAAATGCAGATGTGGGAAGTGGCAAATAATGCAGCTGCTATATTGTTGTTTCCCAAACTTCTGCTCCCACCCACAGCATTATTGCCAACGTGCTGCCTTTAGTTAGGGTCAAGCAAGGCCTGTTTTTTCAGATGCTGTTTATCCTCACAAAAAAGAAACACTCTTACATGTGAAAAGCATGTTAGTCTCCTTTTTTGCGGTGAGTTCACATATAAGAATAAACACAAGTTGAGATGAGGGATAGTTACTGTCGTGTAAGTAAGCATAAGATTCTTAGTTTGTGCCTTCCTTTCTTATCCTTCCTGTACCACACATTCTTCTCCCTTTGTGTTGCATTTCCTTTCTTCTCTTCTTCCTGGCATTTCTGGCAAACAGTGGCTTATACTCCATCAGAGACAGCATATGTGAGTGTTAGATGTTGGAAAAAGTATTTATTGTATCCATGGCTGTGGAGGCTTCCTTCAAGCATTGGCTGTGACAACTGTAACTGCACTCCTTGAATCATGAATTTCAAATGTAAATCTAAATAAATAAATGCTTTACTCTCCTACAGTGACTGGGAATGATTGGCCAGTCTTGTGGAGACCATTTGTTAACAGCTATCAAATAAAGCAGACATAATCTCTTTTGTATCCCGCCCCCTTGCCTACTTCTTCTATTTACAGTTGTTCCTGTTCTCTAGTGTTTGGCTGCACAATTCCTTCCTTCATCTAGGCCTACCATCTGCAGTTGATCATGCTCATCATCTCCAGATGTAAGGCTGCCTCTTTTGACTGCCATCTGTGATCATGTTGCTAGTATGTGTGGTCGCTTTGTGCTGCAGAAAACTCACATTTAGCAACACTGAGTGGAACTGAACCATTCAGTGTTGGGAGGTGTTGATGGGAGAAAAGTGTTCACCCCCCCCCCATCATTTTCCTTCTGCTGTGCTGCTGTTTCGGGCAGCCAGCTATGCAGTCCTGATGCCATTGCAGTGTGCTGCAGTTGAACGTGTAATGCATCAAATCTCTGCAGAATGCACTGATTGGCTGCAGGGCATAGTGTCGTATGTATCAGAGAGCATGCTTTGGTCTTTTGCAACACATAAATTCCCAGCAGGATTCTTCTCTGCAATAAAGTATAATTTCAAGAAGTGGGGTGTGTGGTGGCTTTGTATTGACCCACTGAAGAAAAGATCCAGGTTTAGCTTTTGGTTAGGGGTGGACTTATCTTAGAAGAGAAATCAAACTGTTATGATTGGCACTGTCTTCCTGTTATGGTTCTAGGGAAGGCAGCTGGATTTGCAGAAATCCTGTGACTCACATCTCTCATTTGTTTCAGCTTTGTGGCTGCTATGGGAATGAAGAATAGCTGTGGTGTTTTGGTGCCTGTTGTTAGAATTCCCTACAGTTTTTCAAAAGTTGAATTGAAAGCAAGCAGTGGGACTGTAGCAAGGGAAACAAGCAGACTCAAACAAATGGAACAAATGTTCTGTTGCCAGGGTGGCCCCTATCGTTCTCTTCCCTGTCAACTGCTGATTATTTTAAACAGCCCACTTAACTATCGGTTAGAATCGCTTTCCAAAATGCATCCTGTTTAATGTCTTTTCTGACCTACCTTGAGTTTTCAGGGGTTCAGGAATAGCTCAATGCCAGAATTTGTTGGTATACAGTCTAGACTGGATACAGATTGTTGTTGATATGCTTTCTTATACAATAGACTGGAATGCAGCAATGATGGAATGAGAATGAATAAGAACAGGAGAAAGATTTTGAAGATTATACAGGGGTTTGAGGACATGCCCTTTGAAGACAGGTTGAAGGAACTTGGGATACTTAGTCTGGAGAAAAGAAAACTGATGGGAGACATAATATCAGTGTCCATAACCTAAAAGTGTACATAGGGAAGATAATTATGCCTAGTCATGTATCTCAAAAAGATGGCTATTTCAGCCATACTTCCTTTGAAATAGCTTCCTCCCTGATATCAGAATGGCTCCTTTTGTCCTCACAAACATAGTCTCTGAAAACATGGCTGTTCCATCAGACCTCAGGAGCCAGAATATTATGACAGCTTCTTCTAGTGAGGAGTGATGCTTTAAGATTTGCTCCACTGATTGTGCTATTCCCTGTTTCCCCCATTGTTTTGCTTTATTATTTTTTATAGTGCTACCCTTGATTGTTTTAAATCTCAGTGTACAAAGATCGAAATCATATGCTACTCATAGTTGGCTCTAATTGGAGTGGCTAATGAGCCTTGTAAATAAATATATAAATAAATTACTTTCATTGCCATAGAAAATAGAACCAGAGTAATGGCTATAAATTGTAACTACCCAGATTTTGTTTAAATATAAGGAAAAACTTTCTGATGGCAAGAGCTGTAGAATAGCTGTCTGCCTATTTTTGACATTTTAAAGAAGAGGCTTTTCAAGGACAGTTTAATTGGTTTTCTTGCACGTTGCAAAGGATTGAACTAGATGATTCTTGTGGGGCCTTCCAGCAGCACCATTTTGTGATTCTGACATCTTCTCCAAAATAAATACATTGCTGTATTTATCTGAAACAAAGATTGTCCTCCCCGCCCCCCAGGTAATTCCCTGTCAAATTGGGAAAAAAGTATTTTACGCTCCGGAAGAGTAGAAAGTGCAAATAATGAAAGCAGAGAGTTGAAACAGGCAGGAAAAAAGTCATAGTCCTCACTTAAGGGAGATGCACTATCTGAAAGATCAAGATTGTTAATCCTCAGAGAGTCTTATGAAGAATCTCTGAATTGACTGATTCAGGCAGTATATAACATTTGTAAACAAATAATAAGCAAATGGAGAATCTCTCCAGCACAAACACCTATCTTTACAGATGGAGGAGAAGAAGATAAGGCTGACTGAACAGGACTGGAAGTCCTCAGCACATTTACTTGGGTGCAAGAATCATGGAATTCAGTGAGATTTACTATAGGGTAAGCATGGAGAGGTTTCTTTCTATCTGCCCAACACAAAAATCTTGTATTAATTTATTTTCTTGGGGCAAGGAGTGGTCAGTACATCAGTGATCTCTACCCATGTTTTCATCTGGTTTATACAAAGTTAGCTGGAGTAAACAGTTCCTTCCCAGCATATTTACCTGGAATAAATATGACTACAGAGGAAACATTCATGGATTTATGCTTGCTAAGCCTACATTCCCATAAACTGACTTTTCCTCATTATGCGTGTCTGTGTGTATGTGAGAGAGAGTAGTTTGTAAGGGAGAGAACAGTTGTGTATGCAGGCAGATGCAGATCTGTTTTACAAATGGTATACTTTATCTTAGAGGTAGCTAGTCAACAGTTATTAATTCAATTAATCCTTTAGTTTTGGGGCTTGGCCCTGCACTTCATTGGGAATGAGGTGGCTGGTTAGCGGGTACATGCACATGCAAGCGGGTCACATCCTACAAGGCTGTACAAAGAATTTGAAAAAGGTGCTTTGGAAAGTTTGTTAGCATGAACAGAACACCTCTCTTTGAATTATCTACATCTTTGCAAGGCTCATGCAGCTGCTTTGAAAGCTACTCCTAGCATTTTACTTTATTTTTTTGTAAATATGTGCATGCAAGACCACTTTGCTTTCCTGTGGTATGAGTGGAAATGTTGTCTATGCGTTCATACATGTGCCCAGTCAACCAGGGATAGCTTTCAAAGCAGCTGCATGGGTTTTGCAAAAGATGCAGCTGCTTTAGCGACTCAGAGAGAGGTATTTCATATGTGCTAATGCTTATTGAGAAGCACTGCTTTCAGATGTGTTGCACAGCCTGAATGCATAGATTTGCTGGGGGGGAAATCCCCAAGATTGATTTCAGTAGGAGTGAGCAATCCTAGTTGAGAACATAGGAAGCTAGGTGTGTTTGTGTAACTACGTAATTTTCCTTTTTTGAAGGGGTGGGTGGCATTGGCTTAATTTCAGTGTTGCCTTCCTTCCAAATAAACACAGTACATAGTAGGGCTGTTCAGTGATCTGGATTCAAAGGAGAAAAGGTTATGTTACGTTACTTAGGGTAAGTATGGAGAAATTGGTAATAATATCATAACTCAGTTGAGATTTGAATTGGAGGGTTCCTGTCACTTATAAGCCATTACAGCAGCAATGGGTGATCTTTTTGCAGCCAAGGGCAAACATTTGCCTATACAGTAAAGAAAAGACTATGTGGCCAGTATCCCTAAGTTTTTCACTCTTGCTCTTTGACCCCTGCCCTCAAAAGGAAGAGTTGCTTTGATTTTTGGAGGGTTGAGATTTTTAAAAAAGAGCGAGAAAGGTGCTTTAAGCCTTTATAAAACGTAAAGCACCAATTTTGCCCCCATAAAAACCCAACAAAAACAAACAGAAAAAGTCAGCCAAAAGGGTCTGTGGGTGCATGCAGACTGCAAACCAGCTTTCAAACAGTTTTCAAGCAGATACTACAAAGATATGTTCAAAGGTAGGACATGGCAACATTTGATGGATTTCCAATCCCTCATACGATCCAAATGGTTTTTGAGAGGCAATTCCTCTCAATTTGCTGGAATTTGGACAGCAAAGGATGAACAAGTCTGAGGGAGTGAAACATTGTACTTTGTTAGTGTATAGTAAGTTCTTGACCTCCTTCAAATAAGAAACAATGGGTTCTCATAAGATACAGTAGGAACCCTGAGAAGTAACTAAATGAAACCATATTTTCTCTGCAATTTGTGGCTCTGTGTGTGAGAATTGCCAATTGTGCTTAGTACCACTGGAACCCACAGCTTTTGATAGAAAGCCTACATTATGTGATACATCTCTCTCATAGGACGTGTGGCTTGCTGCTGAAAATTGGGATTCATTTGGGGGAGCTTAGCTTTCGCTCCCAACATTTTAGGGTGTGTGAAATCAAGAAGCTGGGCATGATTTGATTTTGATGACATGCTTACTAGATATGATGTCTCCTTCTGCCCTATGGGAATTCACATCTTAAGGATGGGAGAGTTGATTCCTGACAGAGAGCTATTGGGGGTATTATTTTAATATATCTTTTACTTATCTGAGGGAAGTATTGTTGATTTGTGGAAGAACAGTTTGTATTAGATAACCCCCAAATGTCTGCTTTCCTTCTAAAGAAACGAGGCAGCCGTGTTTTGCCTAGAACAAGTTCTTCCTTCCCATGGAATATCTGAGAACAGAACTTCCATAGTATGCGTGTGACTGTTATTACCCTCTTTTTCCAACTGTGCTTCTGGCAGTTCAGAAATTGTTCTAGTTTCCTGAGTGTGCTTAGAGACCGTGCTTTTACTCTGCCCTTCCCATCAGCAGAAATGGGTGAAGAAAATGCATTATGTTTCTTGTTAACTGTTTGCTTGAGATTGGTGTAGAAGTAACACCAAATTTTACATCTTTTGTCTTTTAGAATGGTTACCTCTTTAAGATTGATGCTTCAGAAAAATCTCTTTTCACTCTCTGGTTTTTATTTTTTTTGCTTTCTCTTGAAGAATTCATTCATTTAGGTCATTTGTTTGGCTGTCATCCTTGAGCAGCTGAACCACATCTTCTTCTGTCTTCCTTTTGATGGTGAATGATAAATGGCTTTAAAATGTATTGTTTTTGGTTTTCCCAAATACACAATTCAAGGGCGATAATGCTGGGTATGGAAATTGTCCTGTGCTGAAATGTTTTTGCCCAGGATTCCCTCATTCCCATTTTATTGATGCAGATGGTAATGTGTGATAATGGTTAGGCTCAGATAACTGGACCAAGGTACCCCAGGGAGCTTAACTCCTGAAACACAAGATCATTCAATAGAGCTGTATGATGAAAGAGTCAGAACAGATCAAAGGAAGTTTTTAATTTGAATTATTACTTATGATGGCTATATATTGTCCACAAGATCAGAAGCAGTATTCTTTTGAATACTAGTTACTGGGAAATATGAGTTCAAGGGTCGTATTGTCCTCTTCTCATGATGAGTTTCCTGTAAGTGATCATAGCATCAGAATGCTGGACTAAATTAATGTATGGCTTAATCCAGCAGGGCTGCTTTTATGCTATTTGAACCTAGATGTGCCCAGCCAAAATGTAGCATGCTGCCAAGTGTTAAATGGAGCTCTCTCTATAGTTTTCACAATATCAATATATATGTGGAATCTGCAGGAAGTATTCCATTTTCTAAAATAGGAAATATTGCATATTGAACATTTTTGTGACACTATAATCTTGATGGATGGTGCAGAATAAATAAAATAAAAGTGCATTTTTGCATTTCAGTATCTGTCTCATATTTCTGCTTAGCTTTCTCTGGGTGATAAGACCAGGAATGTTGGTATCTGCTAAAAGATAAAGAACCTCTCTGTTGAAGATCTGGAAGAACAAATTAAGGTACTGAGAAATTCCAAGACATGACTAATATACCTTATTTTCTTACCTTGAGGATTTTGGGTCATTGTAGTAATATCTTTTGGTTCGTAAGAAGCTTAGAGGAATAAAAACCTCCATCCAGAAAGCCACAGAAAGATAGTAATATAACATTTTACTCTGTATCTCAGTAGCTTTTCTTGATTGGGGGATCATTGCTAGCAGTCACTTAGCAGGCATTGGGAATGGCAGGTCCTTTCCTTTGTTTGATTCTGGATGATGTTATAACCTCTGCATATAGACGGTTAGAACTGAGGTTGCCATTCTGATGACAGTACAATTTCTTCTATATTACCCAGAAGTAAGGCTAGAGCTAGGTATCTGCCAGACCTATGGTTTTAAGGAAAACAGTTGATCTAAGATGTTTACCTTGACAAAACCAGAGTGCCTCAACCTGAGACCACATCAACATGCTTTAGAATTACTCATTTAAATAATAAAAACTCTTAAGGAAAAGAGGAGATTCAAATCCCATTGTTGCACCTTACTATAAAACCAGTACTCTACTTTCTGTTCTACTAATCAGGGAGTTTTATGATAAACCTGCAGCAAATTTAGATTTACTTATTTACTTGATTTATATCCCACTTTTATTTTGTGCAATTCAAGATGACATGCATAATGCTTCCTCCTCTTATTTTCCCCACAACAACAATCTTGTGAGGTGAGAGACAGCAACCGGCTTCTTGCCTAAGGGAGGACTAGGATCCATGATCTCCCAGATTCTAGTCCAGCACCTTAACCATTACACCACAGAGGATCTCCATCCCCTCCCTATGGCAAAAAGATGCTGCTAATCCTACTTTGCTTATGTTAATGTGAGATGTTGAAGCTCTGTGTGTTTAATTAATCAGAGCAAAAGTTCTAACTGTGTGGTAGCATGCTATGCTGTATTTGAGAACTAAATTAATGGTACTAATTACACTCATAGTTTGGGCAGTTTAATTTACTGAAATTAATGGGCACTGGTCAAATTCTGTTTTGGTTCAGGTCAGACTTTCAGGTTTTAGGACCTAATGATGTATTTAAAGTTTTTGATAAAGTTCAGCTGACCATTTGCTTGCTTGTTTCTTGCCCTTATGGTTTGTTATATTTCATAAGGGGCAGTATTTAAATGTATAAATAAATCTATTTCAGCCCCTAAGCAAAAGGAAGGATAGGCAGATCTCATTGATATTGCCTCGGATAGCACTTCTACTTTGGAATTTCCCGTTCTGTGTACTTACTGTATGCCTGACATTCAGCAATAGTACCTTGAACCAAATGGTTTCCTGGTAAGACATCTAGATTTCCTTTAGTAAGCAATAAACTAAAAGGGGGATAGGTCCGAACACCTTTCTTCTTATCTGCTTTGCTCTTCTTTCTCTCCATCCCCATATTGTTTCTCTTCTTTCTGATGGCTAGTAGAAGGCACTACCAAGAACCCTATCGGGTGAGAGACCTGGAACTTACTGTAATTGCTGATCTGCAACCATGTCAGGGAAGTACATTGTAAGGCAGGAGTAAGTGAGGAGGAGGAGTGGAGTAGAAGGAAGAATAAAAGAGGACAGAAAGCCATGTGTTTTTTGTACTGTGATTCACTCTTCATTCATTCTCTCTATATGACCAAGCCACTTCAAAGTATTTCTTTCATACAGTCACTCACCTTTTTATTCAACCCATGTTAATTCAGTACCCATTCATTCTTTGCTCTGTCCCCCCCCCGCTTTTTACCCCACACAACTTCTTAAATACCCCATTTCCACTGCATTCACTAACTTTTGTTTTTCCTGACATACCTAATTGCCACATCCATATAAGAAGTGGGCAAAAGCACACTCTTATACATAGACATTTTAACTTCACATTCATTCCTCACAACAGGCCGCGTACTTCCTACTATCTTTCTAATAACATTTGCATGTCTTAAAAATTCTCCATCTCTTTTGCTGACTGTAGTAAGCATTCAGCCAAGGTATACAAAGTCATTTACTTGCTACAGTTTTGTTTGTCATTTATGTATAATTTGCAGTTGTTCATTCCATTTTCCCTGTTAAACAAAACCATCTTAGTCTTTGATGCATTCGTTTTCAGAATCATACTTCTTGAATTGTATCATCTATCTAACATTCATTGGAAATTATCTGGGTTCTTAGTCAACAACATGCTGAACATTATCTGCATACAAAACTACATATACACTCATGTCCCCAACCAACACACTTCTAATGTCACCATAAGCATTCCTCTCCATTTATCCATAAATAAATTAAATAACCTAGTGTACACAAACTGTGGCTGTTCACTAAGTGCTCAGTTTTATACGTGCTTTATTTCCCCTGTATGCCACTTTTATTGCATTCAGCAACCAAATTTCAACTCCATGTTTGCACCAAGCATTTCATAATTGAAAACTATTCACTTTATCATACATTTTCTCTAAATCAACTAATATACAGTAAACCTCCTTTCTAACATTCATACATGTCTCAATAATTGCTGAACCAGACAGGCCAAAGATATTGACCTCCACCCCCTTCAGGATTTTTGTTGATTAAGGCTTTTTCAAAATGTGTTTTAGTAAGATAGAAGAGGTTCGGTCTAGGTTATCAGCCTTGTTTGCAGCTATGCTATTTGCAGCACTCCATAATGACACTAAGAGTAGTACCACTCAGTCTTGGCACATTTTGCTAAGAAAGGCAAGCAAGGACCAGTTTTACCACAAGTGCGCTTGCCCTATTCCGTGAAAGCTTGGATTTAGAGACTGCTTTGCAAGACACCAGAGTGTTGCCTGCATCCTTCCAACAAGGAGCTACATGCGGGATGTGAAAATTCACTCAAGTTGCACTTAATTACAAATAACAGTTGAAAAGTAGCAGTGAATAAATTAATCACCACCAAAACCTAAACTAAACTGAGTACACCGTAGGGATAAAACTATTAAAACACAACATAGAAACAGAACTGGGAAATTAAAAGGAGAATGAATACAGAGTGACCATCCCCTTGTACTCCTTCCTGAAATAGTCACCAGTTGCACTAATCTGTGAGCTCTCCCTTGCTATGATAGACGAGGTGGCTACATGGACACTCTTGGTAGTAATTCCCCAGCTGCAGAATATTTATCCCAGAGAGATTCACCCTGGAATGTACTTTATTATCACTTATGTGCCAGGCAGAATTTCTCTTCTGTAGGCTCAAGCTGTGTAAGGTTATATAATAGTTTCATAGGTGAATCACTCACTCTTTCAAAAGAAATGTTTTTCAGGTTATACTGAAAAGGATAAAACTTCTCAAACCAACCTCTAAAGCTTTTCAGTTAAAAGCAGGAACATGAAGCAATTTCAGTCAGACCAATGTAACCCATTATTAATAGCAGAGGGACATTCCGTTAAAAATCCAAGATAAAAAACCTACTTGTAGGATAATACTAGAAATTACCAAGTAAAATGCCTGTTTTGAAGTAAATAACAGGAAAGCATAGTGTACTCAAAGACCCCGAAATTAACATTTTCTTTAGATTGTTGACTGCTGTTGTTTTTAACACATTACCCTGAGTTTTGCTTCTCTGTGCATTTTCATGATTGTTGAGAATTACCTCTCCCTTCCTGACTTGGTCTGATCTTCTAGGACTATCATAAACACAGCTCGCTAAGATTCTAATTTAGTTCCCGTCCCAAGCACTATTTTTCTTATAAGTATTGCTTTTTGGTCTTCTGCATGTGTCTTTCTCTCTTGCCCTCCCTTTAATTAGCCGCCTTATTGCATGGAAGAGTTTGCAGATATATATGGAAAACAGCCTACACTTTCCCAGGAGCAGGGCTTGCTGGGAAGGGGAACTAACAGCAAGCTAGCTGGCTCTCTCCAGGAGAGAATCCTTCATTTTTTTTGTCCTCATTTGCACTGATACTTTGTAATTCTGTTTACCCCTGCATAGGTTCAGATGGCAGATCTTTTTCTAAGCTTACCTGGCCTTGGAGGAAGAGAGATTGCAAGTTCTAAATGGAGTTAAAAGAAGCTCCCTTTTCAGTTTAGGTAATCTCCAAAGTTTGTTTTGTTAAAACAAAACAGGCTTCACTATGCTGGAATCTGGAGTGCAAAGCTCTGGGATTTTATAATGATAAATTTGGGAGTTTAAGTTAGAGTTTTAAAAAACCCTGCACTGCACTTTTTGTTTATTATATCCTGGGGATATCTCAGGTAGGCATTAGGAATTCTATTTATACCAAATATAGCAGTAATTCTCCTGTATGTGTGATGTTGACCTTTATGTCCATAAAAGACACAATAATGCAGCAAATCCCATCAGAGAATTTGGCTCCTTACAGCAAGCCATAAAGGCCTGCAACTTTTTATCTAAAAGGCCTTGATGCTTATTGTCGGAGATCTCAATATGTTGCCTGATTTCTAGAAGGTAGCTTGCTTCTTTTCATGAAATTATAGGCCAGAGGAAGCATGAAAACATGAAACCCAGAGGTAATGCATTGCGTATGATATAGTTCCCATCTATTTACATGTCAGCATTGCATGGATAGCCAATTACGGTATCAGGTTTCCAGTTCATACATCCTCTGAAGTATATGTACCAATGCAACCCTCTCACTTGAATATACAGGTTTTCTTTCTTGAAATATTATTGTAGCACTTTCTATAAAGAAAGAGTGTTTAAGTGTGAAGCCACCTTAAGTCTGTTTCCAGGAATGTTAATTCCCAGACCCCTTTATGCTACATTTTCTTTAAAATATCCAGCAGACTTAAAATCTGTAGAGCACAGAGAAGCATAGGAATGGGTAAAGAACTGTTTTGTACGTCTATATAATTTTGGAGCCAGACATGGTATGGCAGAAGTGTAGATTGCAAAGGATATGAGGGCTTGAGTTCTTTAGTTATTCATGAGGGTTTAGTAGGGATGCAGGAAAAGCAGCAGGTTATTGTCTCTCCCAGTGGGACTTTGACTGGTGGAACTCATTAACAATAAAATAATGCTTCCAAGGGTAATTGGACATCGATTACTCCAAGGAAGGAAAACATTTCAAGTTTATCAAAGCTATTGCCAAGGAAACCTTTGATCATGCAAGCATTTGAGAAAGTGCTATGGAACTGCATTTTTCCAAGCAGGGTTTTCTCCTGTAAGCAAACAACTCAGAGCACAAAGGCTGCGTCATTTTGGTTTCAGTCCAAAATGGTTTGCCATTGTCAAGCGTGTGGTTATTTTTTTACCATATTCATCCAAAATACAGATAATTACATGCATATACCTTCTCTGGGCATATACGCATGAGAATTCTTAGAAGGTAAGAGGCTCTTATATGTATGATGAGTATTAGAAACTGAAGATGAATTCACCTTTAGATACAGATGCTATGTGGTGCCTCTTGTCCCCTGTACTTTAAAAGGCCCTGTACAGTAGCCTTTCCCCCCCCCTCAGATTACTCTTAAGACACCTCCCCCCCCAAGTTTTTAATGCCATCTATCAATTTATACCAAGCTATAGAAGCCTTTAAAGTGATGAGACGTCTAGGGTCCAGCTGCCTCCTAAAACACTTGCAAGAGGAAAAGACAGTCATTTTTCAAACCCTAAGAATTTCAGGATAGGCATCACTTCACTTGCTGCCAAAAATAAGTGAAGTGTGTTTGCATGTTAGCCATAGCAATTCCACACGTTTGTCATCCTTCCTACTACTTTGCAGTGGTGTATGTTCCATTCAGTTTTGTGTTTAAGCTTTTGCTGCTCTTCAAAGCAGAATATAGAACAAAACATCTTGGAAATCCTTCCTTGGTCTCAAATAGCATTGCCTTAAGAGGAGTTCATTTAAGAGGTGGTTCACATATCATATAAAGGGAAGTATGCTGAGTATTCATGTGGCAAGACAGATTCAAATAGCAATTCTGTGCACTTGGAAATAAAGTATAACTTCTACTTGAACACCACTGAAAGATTATCTTAGTTCCACATCATTTCCAGCATTGCAGTATAATCATTTGGTTTGGGACTAGATTATTTCTACTACTCCCATGAAAAGTCTTGGCTAGACAAGGCCAAGACAAAGTAATCATTACCATGGCAAATTGGAACATATCTGCAGTATAAAATACATTAGGAACCAACCAAAATAATAGTAAAATCTCAGCAGCATTCTCCAGATAGATGCTGCTGAAAGAATATAATTTATATTAAACTTATAGTAGAAGTGGAATTGGATCTAAATATGACTAATAATAATTTATTAAATTTATATGCTATCCAACTCCCAGTGATTCTGGGTGATTTACAATTATTAAAACATTTTTAAAACAGAGAACAATACAAAAGACACAGAAACAGGACGATGGCAAAGAAAATAAACCCAGAGGGGAACAGAAAGGAAGAAGGGGGCACCAATCATCCTTGCCAAAGGCCTGGGCAAAGAGCTGTTTAGGCCCTTTGAAATCCCAGTAGGTGAGAGCCGTTTGAATGTTGGAGGGAACCTCATTCCAGAGGACAGGCACTGCTACAGAGAAGGTGTGTTTAATTGATGGAAACCGGAGCGTGCCAACCCTGCCAGATTGAACCGGTCAGGCAGAAACTATGGGAGACAGGTAGTCCCTCAAGTAACTAGGCCCTATGCCATGTAGGGCTTTATAGGTGACAACCAGTACCTTGAATCACACCCAGAAGCAAACTGGCAACCAATGCAGCTCATGAAACAGAGGTGTTACATGGGCATAACGAGGCATGCCCATCACTGCCTGCGCTGCTGCATTCTGAAGCTTCCAGATGGTGTTCAAGGGCAGCCCTGCATAGTCAAGCTGTGAGGCAACTTCTGCAAATTGAAAATTAAAGGGAGAGATAGGAAATTGTATGAAAGGTTTCAAATATGGCTGTGAAGATACTGGATATGCATCCCCTAGGTAAACTGAAGTTTCAATTGCCAAATTATAATTATGGATTTATAATAATTCATTCTTTTATCCCCCTGAGATTCCTGTTTGTGTTTCCTGTTATGAATGTTCCCCCTCCCCCAATTAATTCTCTTTAGCATTTCAAAGGAATAAGAATAATTGAGGTGGAACATGATTGCTACAGAAAAATCACCTGGATGGAAAGAAGTCATATGACCCCATTAGCTATGGCAGCATGGAAAAGCATAACTCCATCTGCTGTGGCATTGCTTTCACAAAATTGTGATCATTACTCATCCTAATGGCATAAAGCATGAAGGATGCAGGATATAAACCCAATTGCAAATAAAATAAAATTAAACAACCTCTGCATCTGTGTAAACAAAGCTTAGGAAGAATATGAGATTCCCAGCTTCCTAAATTAAGTCTCTTTCTTCTGCTTGGCTCTTACATGTTCACTTTCAGAGAAAAGAACAACAGAGAAACATTCTGTATGAAATTTCAGAAGGGAAGGCTACTCTAAGAAGTAAATTATGGAGGCATAATGGCTATAGTTCCTTCAAAAGCTCTCCAGGGTTCTTTCAAATTGTCCAACAGTAGACATAGTTGGGGCCTATTAAAACTGGGGCAGGAAACTAAAGCAAGAAAATATTGTGCATATGATATATGGCAAAATGATGGCTGGAGGAACTTATGTAGCAGAAACAGCTATGTAGCTGTTCACAACTTACCCATTAGGTTGTTGAAGATCTGAACATCCTCTGTTTTGATTAATATATATGGTATAGGTACACACATGTGTACTCTGTATCTTGGAGGTGGTGTTTGGGGATTTTTTTTTGCAGTAGATGACAAAATTGAGGCTAAAGATGGGAACACAATGCAGGTAGTCCTCAATTTATGACCATAATAGGGACTGGAAAATTAATCATTAAGTGGTGTCATTAAGCGAGGTATCATATGATCCCACCTGATTTTACATTTTTTGCGGTGGTTGTTAAGTGAATCACACAGTTCCTCATTGATTTTGCTTGTCAGAAGCTGGCTGGGAAGGTTGCAAATGGTGATCATATGCCCCTGGGACATTGCAACCGTTGTAAATACATGCTGGTTGCCAAGCGCCTGAATTTTGATCATGTAACACGGTGGTGCTGTGATGCTGTAAGCGCAAGGACTGGTTGTAAGTCACTTTTCAGCACCGTCGTAACTTTGAACTGTTGCTAAACAAATGGTAATCAGTCGAGAACTACCTGTACTATTAAAAATGATTAACAAGTGGATGTATACATTATTAATAAATTATATATGCTCTTTGGATTTTATTGAGTGTAACTATTGCTCTATTTTTGTTAGGCAGTGTACGGTATTATAGAGATATTCTATTTTTGCTGCTTGGTTGTAATTTTTTTTAAACAGTACAAAAGAAAGACATAGATGCCTAAGTACAGAAATCTGAAATAGTGTGCATCCTTCAGCATATTGATTCTTGAGACATGGACTTCCAGACCAACCTTCCCCAAACTCTTGCCCTCCAGATGTGTTGTGACTGCACATCCCAGGATTTCCATCCAGCAGGGCTGCAGGTGGGGAGAGGGATCCCATTTTTTGGAGGGAGAGGAATTCCTAGTAGCAAAAACTACTGCCATACTGCTGCACTGAATCAGTTATTTCCATAGTGACATTAGTCATCATCTGAAGGGCTTTCCTGATTGGAAGGGATGTGCAGACGGCCCTGTGTCCTGCCTTAGCTGGAATTCTGCTGGGAACAACCCATCTGCTGAGCTTGCTGCAGCCTGCTGTATGATGTTCCGTCTTGGAAAAGGAAGAAACGCCTAGGAGTGGACCAGATTCTATTTCTATATAGATGCACATCTGTATTATTCCATCTACCCCCAAATGCACACATACTGTATTTCTTCTTTCTGAGAGCTGAACCCAGAACTGTTTATTCTTTAAGAAGTTTGTCCTGGTCTCCAGCAATTCACCTATGGTAGTGAATATTTAAAATGGATTTAGATATTTGGTAGCAAGGGCCAGGAAAAAGCAGTAAGGCCCATATTCTCTTTATACTCATTCTGACTTGGTGATTCTGATCCAGGCTGGTCAAGGTGTCAAGCAGTCAACCTGAGACTTTCTAGACACAAAGTATTACTTTTGTCCTTGAGCCGTGGCCTTCCCTGAGGGTACAGTCTTCACAGAGCATAGTGTTTAACACTCAGGTTTTAGTTGCTTTCAACTGTTCGCTAGTTAGGATCAAACTAGAAATAAATTAAATATATTTTAAATAAAAGCATTCCCACATAAAGGAAGTTTTGAAAAAAGGTAAGGAATCTGTAACATAGATAACATTTGCTAACAGCTATGAATATAGACAAGAATACAGAGTGAGAGAAAATACAAATTACAACAAATATCTTGAATTCTAATTCTGCATATCCCCAGTACATGAAAAAATGAGTTGCTTTTGTATTCTGTACTACAGTTTCATGACAGTTTCTTTCTCAGGCTGCACTTGTCTTCTCTGAGGGCTACAAAAAGTGCTTTGTAAAAGCCACATTTAAACCCATCAAGTGCATACTTTTGCACACCTGTATTTATTGCCTCATAAATAAGGGGCTCTTTCCTGAAGCTAAAGAAGAGTGTTTTATCAGAGCTTTGCTGCAGTAGCTTTTTTGGATCTTGGTTAATACTTGGACATCAGGATTTTGCATGGATCAAACGAGATACAACGGGCCGAAGAAGGGAATTCTTGTTGAAGCCTGACAAAGTAAGGAGAGAAGAGCTCAGCTTTTAAAGCATAGGCAAACTGGGGTCAGTTCTCTGTTCTACATACCCTTCCAGTCCAAATGTATGTTTGTGCATGTATTTATTGTAATAATGTTAATGCAGTCTTCAGCTAAAAAGGCTCCAGCATGGCTTATGAATAGGCATTCTTGAGGTTACTGCTAAAAGTTATGATATTCAAGGAAAGAATGATGGTGAAAAAGAACGTTGAGGTAGTCTATTGGAACAGCTGCTATGGAACAATAATTGAAGGAGGTCCAATGCTAGCAGGTCTTTTAGCAGAGCCCCAGAATAGTCCTTCCTCTCTCCTGCTGCAGCCAAATGGAAGCCATTCTTTTCTTCAGGGAATTGAGGAATCAAGCCCCACAGGGAGAAAAATGTTGCTAGCAATAAGCAGTTCTAAGAGTTAAAATACAGCTTCAGCCCTCCTCCACCCACCTATGCAACACATTACGTTTTCCATCCAGTTTCCTTTAGAGAGCAAATTGACGTGTAGATTTGCAAAAGGCCTGCATAAATAAACAACACTTGCCAGAATCTTCCCATGTCTCAGATGCTGCTTTTAGGCGGTTCTGGTAGCCGCTTCTCAAATGTATTACGGCCATCATAGAATGATCACCAGAGACAATTTACCTGCATAAGCAAAGTCAAATAGGTAAGTTGCAAAAGTGAAAATATAATAGCCACTGTTGTTTTAATTAAAGAACTAAGTTTGCATGCTAGAATATAGCTGTTTGGCTTTCCCTGGAGTTATTTGTTTTTTAAAGTTACACATTTCTTTCCTTCTAAGATGTTGTGGAAAGCTTTACTCCTGTCTGTTTTTCTCCATCTTTTTCTTCTTCTGGTTATTTTCTGTCCTCTACAGTGATGCACAGATGAGTAATCCTGATACCCATGTAGTTGTTAATAATTTCAGGGAAGAACATGTGGCTAGGTTTAGAAGGGCAATCTACTTTCTTGGCTCTCTACCTTTGTGCGGTTGGAAAGCACTTTATGACAGACCAGCATTCCTCCATCCTGCTGCTTCCACCAGATGTGCTGGGACTACTGCTCCCCAGCTCCTCCTTTAGTGTGGCATGGCCAGTGGCCATCTAGCTGGGAATGCAGCCCCACACATCTGGCAGGCACCAGGCTGTGAGAGACACAGGCACTTTAAAGCAGGCATCATCTGCCATTAAAGCATGATGGCCTGGACTGCAGCTGAATTGTTTCCTACCTGCACCTATTCTACAGGTATGTGCAGGCTAATAATAATAAAAAAAAAACGATTAATATTTTGGAACCTCTTCAAAGATACCACACCAGCAATTTTATCAGCTCACTCTGGGATGTTGCCCTGGAGAGAAGTAGGATGCCAAATGGTTTGGCTTTAGCTTTCTTGTTAAATGAACTGTGTAGAATATCTGAATGGCTGTGCTTTCCCCCATCTCTGTCCCCGTGCGTTTTCTCTGTCTTCTGGAACTCTGTCGCCCATGAGCCACTTTTTGATATGATCCTGTGTTGCGTGGCCTTGCTTGGTGTCATGAATGCAAACCCATTGATATTCTAGGAGACCAGGACAAGAAGTTTGTTAAACCAGAACGGCAGTGGTAACATTTTGCAGGGCTGTTGTTAATGATAAAAACAAATATTCTCTTTCTAGATAGCTGTATCGTATTATTTTCATATTCTGAAATAGGAAATGTCATTCAATATTGCGTGCCATTAACTTTGCACATTTCATGCATGCAAGAGACTTCATTGACTATCCATGTTGTAATTAGGAACTAAGAATCGCCAAAGGCAGGAATGGACCTTTTGTGACCCTAGGCCACATGTAGGCCCTCCCTTTATTTTCTATATCCCCGAGTAAAATTTCAAATGCTCTCTGTAAGTATTCAGTTCAGGCTTCAGGCAAGAATGATCTTTCCTCCTGCCATCAGCTGAGCTTAGCATAAGGAAAAGGGAAAAAAGGTAGCCTCACCCACCCACTTTTTGCTTTGGTTCTGTTCATTGCTGACATGTAACTCCTGGCAACTTGGAGGAGATAGCTCTCAGCTGAAGAAGAGCACCCAATAGAGATATAGGCTTAGAGACCTAGTCTTTTGATTGTTGAGCCAGGATTGTTACCAGAAGATTTGGAGCTTAACACTTATCCCATACAATTCAGTCTTGGTGACTGCTTTAGAAAGTGTGTTTGCACCAGACCAGTTTAAAATGTCAGACTAAATCATATGTGAGGCTGTGGTTGAAGAAGGGAACCTCTAGCCAAACAGTTATATCATCTCTTGCCTGAATGCAAGCAGCTCCTTTGAAAAGGTCTTTTTTTTTTTCCTGTGACAAGGCATGCTTGGGAAATAAACCCACTAAGGGTGGGGCCAAGGGTGTGGAGCTAAACTGCCAGTTACGGGTTTTCATCAAAGTGGTTTTTTTGATGTGCAAAATGGGTGAGGTTCACGCTATCTCCCTGCTTGGCCTCAGCTCAATGCAGCCCTAGATGTATGTCAAGATTTGTCCATTTGTTGAATTGACAGTCTCTTCAGCTCACTTCAGCTTTTCTGCCAGCAGTATAATTATTAGGTTTATTCATCCTGCTCTGAGCAACTTGTGTTCTGTCTTTGAGTGGTTGTTTAATTGGGGAGCTAAGAGAGAGGAAGGACAATACTGTTAGCCTCAGTTTGAAGTGATACAAATAGTAGATATATCCCTCTGAGGCTCTGGAATCAAAATAAAGGTCAGGAGGTCTCTTGAAAGGTGGTTTCTGTAGAAAATTTGGGGAAGATCACTTCCTGTGCTGGAGTCAATCTCTTCATCTAGAGGGCATCAGATTGGTGAAGGTTGGAGTAGGCAGTACGAGGTTAAATGAAACAATGGCCTATTTGAAGATGAAGCCACAAATAACATAGTAGATCAATTCATTTGATTTATTATTTAATTTTCACTTTAAAAACAGCTCTGGAGGCTCCAGATTTTATCGGAGCAGCTGTGCTAGATCAAATGGATTTAAGTTCTCCATGATGTTTTCTGGATCTTAACTGCATGCATTCTGTATTATTATCTGCCCCTTGGGAGAATACAAGTGTCAGTGGGATGAATAACAATTTATGTGGGAGCAGTTTGAACTGCATAAAGAGATGGGGGGAAGAGTTAATTTTCCCCTTCTCTTCCAATTCTGGTAAAAAAGAGACTTTACCACAGCTGCTTTTAATTGGAAGTAGAACCTGAATTTACTGGTAAACTTCTCTATATCATGTGCACATTAGTGATTAGATTAAGGCTATTTCATATATTCCTAAAAGGATTTCCACAAAATCAACAATTAATGGCAGTTTTTTCCAACCTGATGCCCTTCAGAACTGTTGGAAGTATAAAAATGCTTAGGGAGTACCAGCATTGAAAAGCTAGCTTCTCTGGCAAGGGTCAGCAGCAGCCGTGACTAGTTTAAGGCTGATTAAGGAGAAAACTCTCACAACCTGCTTTTCTATATTTTCCACCTGTGCCTTAGCTTGCTGTTAATATGAGGTTGAGTTTGGGTGCTTTCACATAAATTCTGTTTTCTAAAATTATCACTATTCTTTTTACATTTGCCTTTTATGGAGAAGACAGGTAATGCCTTATGTCACTAATTTCCAGGATGTTTTGCATTGTTTTCTTGTAGATTGAAAGTATGGTATGTCTGTGTGTGCAGTGCAAGCAGAGTCCTGTTTCACTGGTCATATTCCTGTAGCTAACTCTGTGGCTCCTTACATTGGAGAAGTAAATTGTGCAGTGTGATACTTGTTCTAAATATGTAGATGTAGAATTTTAGATTGCACAGGCCGCCTCGGCCAGTAGAACTCCTACCTGTAAGTGTTTGTGTTCCAGTGTGATGGAATAGTGAGGAGAGGACAATAGAGGGCATTGGGCCACTGAGTATGGTCTCATTCTTCCCACTGAATTCTAGATGCCCAATTCTAATAACCAGGGTTTGTGCCTTAACCAAAGCTTTCTCAGTACAGATTTTAACTGTTCTTATTTAGCCTCACTTTGTGCTTGTTGTGGTGCAAAGCAGGATGGTGAACAGGTGGCCCTCCAACTGAAGCAGAAATTGCTTTTTGCCTCACCATTCCTGATGGAAACTGAGATTTCAATACAATTGGTAGGCCAAATGTTAACCATTCTTGGTGTAAAGATTTAATTGCAGGTTTCCTTTTTTTCCTTTCTCCTATGATATGAAAATCACCCTACATTACAATAACTGATTTCTGTCATTTCCTTTCCACCTTTGAAAGAAACTGATGCTGATTAATCAAGGGAAAGTTCATGATTAATTGTACTAAAAGCGAGAAAGTTGTTTGTAGTTCTTGGTATTCATTCTTAGTTCAGTGTTTAATAGTGATTTTTAATCTGTTAAAGCAATGCAGTATTTTCACTATTTACAACTATGTTACACTGGAAAATTATAATTTCAATGAGATTTCTAAATCCTTTGTTCATTTGTGTTTTACTTTTTATTTTCTCTTTTCATGTTTATTTTCTTTAACGTTTAGTAAAAATACACAAAGGCAAGAAAGTAAGTTGAATCTAAAATCAGGGGATGTCTAATTAACTTCAGGAATATTTTTCTATTATTACTACTACTACCACTACTACTATACAATACTATTTGGGGGAAAAGCACTACTGATATGGAGCTCTTGTTTAATTCTGCTTAGTGAATTCTGAATTGTCTCAGTGGTGCAGACAAACTCTGGAATAAATGCAGCCCTAAAGTCAATGGGTGATATCAGGATTTTCTTATTTTATTTCCTTTTATTAATTTATTCATTTTAGGGCTGAGTTGGAAAAATGTGCTGCTAATTTTTGGCAGTTGTGGTTGAAATTTGGCAATATATTCAGGTGGGAGATTTGGAGCCACATAGACAGAAAAGGAATTGGGAGCCACAGTTGTCTATCCTGTGTTAAACTGTTTTTTTGAACTGTGTCTTCCAAATTTCTGCTTTGTTCATTAATTTAATTGTTAAAGGTGAGGGGAAGTAAGGTGTTGTTTTTCTATTGCAGCCCCTAGCCCTGTTGCAAGAGCTCCTCTTAGAATTAAGATTCACCCCGTTTATTGCAGCCTGCTAGAAGCTACTTATTTTGGAATTCTTCCAAAGAGTATTTGGTGGTTAATATGTTTCACCATCTCTACTATTACTGTTACAAGTAATTTTATTATTATGTGTATTTTTTTACTTTTATATCTCCTTTCCCACTTTTCTTTATTCAACACCAACTCACCCACCCTCATTCAAGAAGTCCCAATGCTTCTTTTGAATGTAGAACAGTGGAACTGTTCCATTATATATACACTGGCAAGACTAGGGGACTCTGCTTCAGAGAGTGTATGGACCGAAAAAAGACAAGAACTGAGTTCACATATTATTCCAAGCAATAAGGGTGGGTTGAATTTAGTATGCACTGGAAATGGCAGCCTCTTATTCAGTGAACAGTGGTTATACAAGTCATGGCTGGGTCTGCTGTGTGCATTCATAGACCAATAAATGTTCCCTCAGAGGGAGAAAGAGGGAAGTGGTTTTTGTATGGAGCAATGGATTTGTCTTGGGTAATACATTTGGGTACGAAACCTGCTTCTTCAGCATCCAGTCCATTTCCTCTTTTCTTCAGCCCACGTTACATCTGCTAGATGGATATTATGAGCAAACTTGACCCAGAACTGGCATTAGGTCTTGGTAGAATGGAAATAATTGCTCAGTTGGTTTTGGTTTACAAAATTAACTTCTCCACCCTGCTTCATACAGTCATTGGCAGTGTCATTTCCCTGCTGTCCCCAGTTCAGTCGTAGCAGCACTGAAGACTGAGACTCCAGATGATTTGTTGCAGGCGCTTGAAAAAGCATACCAATGCCTTAGATGGAAAAGTTTCCCCTAACAATCTTCTCAGAGGCTCCCCAGCTGCCTTGTGCCCCCCGCAATTCTTCTGTCTACTTTAGAGTGTACAGTAGTGTCTTAACGGGAGATCTTGAGACAGAGATATTAAAAACACTTCTGAGTCACACCGAACAATAATCTAAGTTCGTTTCTCTACACCTGAATGCATTTCCAATAAAATGGCCAGAGTGTGTTAGTTTGATTTCTCTGTGTTTAAACAAGTTTATTCCATTTTTGGAATTGCAGAACATTTTGTGAACATGGGAAAATTATTGCAGGTAGAGTGTTTTCCTCTTAATGCCATGTAATTTTAACTTGATATGCAGAGAGCAGGATGTAGATTTGCTTTTGTCTCTCCAGAAAACAGAATGTGAATGTGTATTCTGTTATATCAGTTCTGATGTTTTACAGTTACTCTTAAAAAATAATAAAAGATTCCTTAAAGGATGAAGGTGAGGTAGGGATTTTTTTTATTACAGAATTAATTTCATATATATCCATCATAACACAGTTTATTGCCCCACTCCCTTTTTGTGTATGTGTACTTCTTAAGAAGCTTTGAATCATTATGGTCCCAGCAGCCTTTGCTCTTTTTTCTTTTTAGTGTCTCTAAATTTGAATCCATTGCCTTTATAAAAATCCTATTATAGCTGTTTGATACATTAGGCTGGTTGCTGTTTGTTCAAAAATGAGTTCTGAATAGTTTGTGTGTGATCTTCATCTGATTCATTCTGGCAGATCAGCAAATGATAGACAAATTGGAGCATGCCTATATTTCAGTGCAGATTTGGCAATTCTGTCCTCATCAGAAATTCTTTTACCTGCATAATGTGACTTTTGCATTTTGACGTTACTAGTGTTGTGACTGGTATTGGTAGTATCAATGACTATGATAACATGACTGTGGTTTATGTGGCTTTATTTTGTTTTGCCATCTTGCATTGATTAAAAAAAGGAGGATACATCTTTATTTGGATGGAATTCACTGTGGACCATCATAGTGCTGTTGCTGATATTAATAAAACTCTTACTGTTTAAAAAGAAAAGAAAAACCCTCTCTACTATGTTGACTAATAATCCTGCCTCTATTTAGTAGTTGGACACACATGGAAACATAAAACAGTGTGTTGACATAATGGAAGCAAAAGTTAGACATTGAAGAAGCAAGATAAAAAGAATATTGATGCTTTTGAATGTTGGTGTTGGAGAACACTCCTGCAAATACCATGGACAGCCAAGAAAACAAACGAATCATCAAACAAATCAACCCAGAGTTCTCATTCGAGGCACAAAATGATCAGGCTCAAAGTATCCTCCTTTGGACACATTATGCAAAGTCCTAGCTCTCCAGAGAAGGTTCTAATGCTGGAAAAGGTGGAAGGAAAGAGAAGAAAAGGACAACCAGCAGCAGGATGGATGGACTCAGTTGCAGTGGCGATGGGTGCAGTGTTAGAAGGACCAGGTTAGTGTCAGGTTCAGCCCAAGAATCACCACGAGACAGTCCAGAATTCAGCTCAGCTGCTTTATTAGCTTGCACCTAATAGACAGAATCTCGCCAGACTAACTCTAATCCCCCAACGATAGCAACTGTAACCACCATGCCCTTTGGGGGGGGCAGTCTCTTCCTCTTGACTTTCACACAGTCCATCTGGGGGCTGAGGATATGCTTTCCTTGGAATGTCTCTCCCTCCTCCCTGTAACCTTGAAGCTCCATTCCAGAATCCTCCCCGCTCATGTCTTCCATCACAGTTAGGGACAGTTTCTCATAGAGAAAAATCTATGTGGTCACTAGGAGTCAACACCAACTTGATGCCACATAATCAATTGTATTTAGTGTACATGTATACTAGTAAACATCAGAATATTTTGTGTCATCTTAAAATCTTGTCCACTTCATGAAATGCAAACCCATGGCTTCAGATTTATGTATTTTAGCTGCAGATCCTGAACACTGAGCAAACACCAATCTTACAATAAGCACAACTGTTCATTGGTACAAGCCACAGTGAATAGGTACTCTTGGTTGTATACCTATTCCCTTCTGCCTGAGGACTTGTGCCTATGCCAATATGCAGCCCTCATGGGAACAGTAATTCAGGGATCAGTAACTCACAGATTCCGTCTCCCAGCTCTGAAAGGCTTTGGGGAAAAGTGGTTGTCTGCTGGTGGAAATACTGGCAAGAGAAACCATATTAAAACATTGCACCTTTGCTTTTTCTAGTTTCCTATCATTACCAGTAAACATTCTTAAAGGAGCGAATGTTGCATTTAAGTGTGCTTCCTATGGTAACAGCTCGTGCTTCCCATTACCGCCTCTCAAGTTGCAGCTCGTCAGAAGAGCTTATGGCTGGCAGGGAGGTGTGTAGGAGTCAGTGCCATGTGGGAGGCTGGAGATTTTAATTTGATCTGTTTCCTAGCTGCCTTTGTTCCTCCCTCTTTCAGCATTTACTATAGAAGGTAGTGGAGGGTGGTGACAGGTCTCAGACGCTGGGTACAAAGGAAACTATAAAGGCCAGTTGGTGCTGCTTCACATCAAAGTGGGATGGGGGAAGCTTGCATGAGGCCTGAAGCTTTTCTAGCTAAATAGAAAAGGATTTTCTGTAGCTTGTGAAAATTGATCTGAAGGAGCCAGATAGGTTCTAGCACAGCCTTTTCCAATCTGGTGTTTTCCTAATACATTGGACTTCAACTTCCATAATCCCAAGGTAGCGTGGATAATTGACACTGAAGTCGATTGCATTTGGCGAGTCCCAACTTGAGTATCATGCTTCGCTTGGTTGGCAAGGCCAAAATTTAGAGTGTTACATGAATCGGTTCTCTGTGAAGATCTGTGATTAGCACTATATAGCACTGGTGCTGATATTATGTACTGATGCTGTGCTATGTGAGGATTGGTGTGATGTAGCACAGGAGCTCATGTTGATCAAAAACTCTTATTTGGAGGAATTTGAATTCACTCTCTAGTATATGGGCTTAGGTTTCTACAGTAGCTTTTCTGTTTCTTACAACTTAATGGTCAAAGCTCAGATATGTAGGTATGAGTAAGGAAGAGGAGGGCAAAGTCCTTTTGTTATCAATTCCTAGATTACAACACCACCTGCTTTCTTGAGTCTGCAAAGCCTCTGATTCAAAATCAGCCTTTTTATTGAACTCAGCAAGTGAGCGAAGCCAATGCTACCTCTCACAGTCAGTTTTTCCAACTATTTTTTTGACATTGAAATTCAGCCATGGGTGGAGTGCATACTTTGCTCCCTGCACTGTATGTGTATGTATGCTAATTCCTACAGCCTGGTGCTGGTTGGTACCATTTTGACTGTAAATGCAGTCCAGAAGAAAGGTTAGAAAGTCCTGCCCATCCCTGCTGCTATGATCCAATTTGTACCTTCTGATAGCAGTTTAAAAAAAAAAAAAAATCAGCCAGCCCAGTCTTCTCTCTCCGATGTGACATGTTGTTTGAGGTGTAACAGCTTGGGCACTGCCCAAATGGACATCCTTACAGGGTTGTTGTGTGAGAGGATGAGTTAACAATTATTCTCATTATGGTAAGCAAGAGGCTTCTTTAAAATGCAGTCAGAAGAGATTAGAGCTGGCAGCCCCAACATAACTGGAGGGTGTCAGGTTAGGAAAGGCTAGTTAGAATAGTTTTTCTCCATTTCTCTGCTGGAGTGTGGAACACACTCAATGGTTGCTATGCTTCCCAAAACAATAGCAGGCTAAGTCAGGGGGGGGGAATCTTAGACTACTTTTCTAGGGACTCGAAACAAGAAATGCTGAAAGAATGAACAGATCAAATCAAATCTTTATTACAAAGACCAGCATAAGGAGGGTGGGGTACAGTCAGTTAGAAAGCATAGAAAATATATCAAAGTCTAAAAAAATATAAAAAGCTAAAAGATATAAAACAAAGTATATATCTAAAAGGGGTAGGAGCATTAGATAGGTGTAGGGAGGCATAAAGGTTAGTATGTGGCAAACTATATCAAATTACAGAGCACTCTAGTATGATGAACTAAATGCTCATTAAGACTAGTTTATGGCACAGGTCATCATCTGACAAATTTTAATTGCTGCTGTGCAGAACCTGGCAACATTATATGTTGTAGCAGGGTTGGTATCTGAAAGTGGCAGGGAGGCGTAAAATTGTCCTGTGTGCTTTTATTTATGCAGTAATGGTGAGATGAGGTATGAATGTCGCTGTAATACAGGCACTGGAGAAGCACAAGGTCTGTTGTTTCTGTGTGTCCAGAGTCACAGGGGCGTTGTCTCTTCAGGTAAGGAATCTTCCTGCATTGGCCTTCTGAGGGGAGGGCATGATATTGTGCCAGAGTAAAGGCCCTCCGGTGGTTAGGTACTTCGGGTAGAATGAACAGAGATACAAGAGGCATACTGTACAGCCACCAAGGTGGTGGTCTAAGCATTGAGACTAGTCTCCTGAATTTGGCTGGACTGATCTCCTGGTTCACAGTTGCCTGTTAACTCAAGAATAGCATTTTTCCTGATAGCTTGCAGATACCGAGTGCAGAAAAATGGAGTGGTCTGGTATCCCAGTCTTCCTCTATCCATAGTTCAGTCCAAGCAGGCTTACTGACCAGACTGTTGTATATCCTGGGTATTCCTTTTGTATGTAGTCTTGCAGATGCCAGAATTGTAGCAGCTGGATCTCAGGTTAGAAGTCAAAATTCTGAAAACAAGGCTCATCACCACGGGAGATAGTTGAATTGGCTTCCCACTCTAAAATTGTCCTACAGAATCTGATGACAATTTTCTTTAAAAGCCAGGAGCAACACAGATTGTCATTTCAAGTGTCAGAACCACCCTTAAGTTATGAAACTGCCTAATTCCAGATCAATTTCTTGTCCATCTGAAAAATAGTCTTAATTCTGTCTGGCAGTGGCTTTGCGTTCTCTCAGCAGAGGCCTTCCTATGGTTCCTCTTTCATCTTTTAAACCCAAAATACCTGAGTGTGAATTTGAATCTTCAGCATGCAGATTGTGTTCTCCCGTGGAGCAGTTGGTGGTTGAATCAAGCCACCTCATTATTTTGTGTGTGTGTGTGTGTGTGTACGTGTGCGCATCGTATCTTTAACATCTAGGACAGACTGTCTGCAGTGCTGAAAATTGGGACCTTACTGCACAAGAAAAGTTGAAGTGTCACCAAGATCCCTTCCCTTTGGTACTGCTTTATAGTTAACTACTGTACATCCAAAACCTGCTTCTTAATTTTGCTTTGGCAGTCCCCTCCCTCTCTTATATTTGACAGTCTTCTGTCCCAGGAAATCTGACCAAATGCAAGAAACTCTTCTCTCAGGTACTTCCTTGGTGAGTTGCTTCAGTCTTTCTTCCTTCTGGTTCTTCCTTTTCTTTAATCAGATGAAAATGGTAGATAATAGAAGTAAATGGTAAATCCTTTGAAGTGGATGTGTAAATATTTAGCTTATCCCCACTTCCTTGTTCGTAATGAAACAACCCTACCTCTTACTAACCTCTAACGCAGGCAGCTCTTGATTATCCTCTGCTCTGTATATTTGAGGATGGAGCTCCAACTTTCATTAACCTCTTTTGACAAGATGTAAGCAATGCATAGCTTTGGCGGCCTTCTCAAATCTTACCTGTGCCAAGGTAGACCAGTTGACACATTTAGTCAGTGGCATAAAAGCAGTCAAGGCAAGGGTGCTTTCAATCTTTTAAAAAAACAAAGCTGGTTGTGGTCTGCTACAGGGTGATACAACATAGAGGAACATAGGCTTTTGCTTATGGCAATATGATTGATGAAAGAAGAGCGCAAGTAGAAGGAAGGGGCAGGGAGTGTGGTAATCAGCATCAATGCATACTGACCAGATAGCAGGAAGAAAGCATTTTGCTGCCATCTAGCAGTAATCCAGATTTTTGTACCCTAACATTGATACCACCTGCTGGCACTGCTCTTCTTCCAAGAGAATGGCTCAAGTTGCTACTTTCTTGAGAATAGCTTCTGTGTGCAAGTTCCAGGGACTTAAACAGCTCTGCTTTTTAAATATAGCCTTTAGCTCTTTAACTAAGGTCTAATGTTGGGGTAAGAGGCCTTATATGAGAGGTTTACCTTGGGCCCAGAGACCTCTACTTGTGTTCCTGTGCCTTAGCTCATGGTAGGCTAGTGATATTTACATGTGCACACAGACTGAGCATGCCGAAACAAGATGTCCTTACGTTGTGGAATGACATGCTTGTCTAAGGAGAGAGGTTTTTGTTGTCTCATGTCTGTATGCAATTGGAGTATGAGAAAAGGATCTGTTTCTCTATGAAGTGAAAGTATTCTGAGTTTCGAATTAATCAAACTTTTTTCTCCCCACCTCCTTTGCTCCAAGCTCTCAGGTTGCAAGCTCCCACTCACCTGCTTGATCGTTCTGTTTGAATAGGTAGTGCCTGCATTCCTGCCTGGGTTACCAGTTCCCCTTCCCATTGTGATTTTTTTTGAGGAGGCTGGGCTTCCTCTGTATGCCTCAGTTCCCTTACTTTTGTGCTGAGAACCTAATATGACAGGCTGCTATTAAAATGAATGCACATGGTGATGTGAACAAGAAATACTGCCAGTCTCAAGTTTGCAGGTGGGCACTTTCTAACTTTAGTTATGGAGGGAACTTGCTTGGAGTTGGGAGAGCCCAGTAAGCATCTCTCCTTTCCCTTTACCAAATCTGAAATGTTTGGGGCAGGATGGCTGCTTTGTAGTACGCACTGCCACCAGATCACATATTTTTAATTGCAGTGGTGGCAGGATGGACTTGGTGGTTGATGCATCACTACAGGGCCATAGAAACAGTTGCCATAAGATTCTGTACTACTGGGAGAATGGGCTAGAAGAGGAAGGCTTGTCCTTCCCCCTCTTTTTCAATTAACCTTCCAAGATAAATTTCTGTCCAAAGCTGATATGCAGCTTTATAAACTAACTGCTTAGGTCAGGGCTTCACCAGCTTCTTAATAAGCTGTAAGAAAAGAAAAGATGCGGAGCAGAAGGAGCATTGGATTGCTGTATCCTTCCACTCTTTCTTATCCATTTTATTTGATTTATACTCTACTCTGTTGAGTATATAGGGAGCCCAAGGAAGGTGTGGTTGTGTAGTGCAAATAGTCTGCTATTTGAAAGGTTTGTATTCCAGCTGCATCTACAAATTGTGAAAAAGAACAGATGATCCCAGCATTGAAAGCCTTTGCTGAAACAGCATTGTGGTGAGACCAACCTGTTGGGTATTGTGGAAGGGATTCCCCCTTCTTTCCTAAGTCTTAGTTAAATGATTTAAAAGTCTAGGTGTCCTTTTCTTAGGGAGACAGGAGGATACAATGTAGGTGTGTGTTTGTGCAAATACCTTGTCAGCTTTGTGAGATAGTCCAGGCAGGAAGCATGCCCAGATGAACTAATTTTACTTTAAGGTTACATTAACAGAATCTTGCAAGTCTGAAAGTACATTTCTCCCCCTTCAGCTCTTTACAGCCCAAGAAATTAGGGAGGGTCCCTTCTGAGATGTTTCCCATGCCCACATTCCTGCTGCAGGCTAAGCTGCCTCTTATCCAACATTTCTCTGGCTGTGTCTCTTCCCCCTGTCTCCCAAGGTAATTCCTACATACCATTACATACCTGCAGCATGATGAAGTACTGAAGGGTTTTGAAAAAAGTTCCCCCTAAAGCACATCGGCATCTCTTCACTGCAAGCTGAACTACAGAATGCTGCAATGTAAACTTAAATTCCTTTTGCTCTTTGTTTAGGGCCTGATGTGACTTTTACATGAATTCTACCAATTTCTGGACCAGGAATAATTGATATGCTGAGTGTGTCATGCTCCTATTCCAGTATTTATGCATAGGAGAGGGGGAAAGACTTATTAGTAGCCACATGTATATTTTCTGGAAGGGATAGGATTTGTAGTCCAATGGCAGAGCCCACTTGCTTTGAGGAAGGGTGTTCAGGTTTCAGGTAGGGGCCTTTCCTAAATTTATCCAAAAATTCCCAAATTGAATCTGGGGCTTTTTCTGCAAAACAACATCTTTGAGCTATGGCTCTTTTCCACTGTTCAGTAGTTCCCACTGTCTGTTAGAGATATATTATTGCTGAGCGTGGAGGTTTTGTTTTTATTTGTCATGGCTAATATTCAGTTTATCTGTTCTTCAATTAATGATTGAGTGCTTCTTAAAAATCATTAATGCTAGTAGTTAATTACACAGACTAATTAATGCCTTATGTCAAGCAGTGCTTTGGTTGCTGATAGTGGTTACTTGTAGCTGAGAGTTGGCCTCTGGTGTTAGGTTTTTTTCCAATGGGAATTGTAAAATTTCTGTCAGTGTTGTTTTAAAATAATTAAATGAGTGGCAATTTCATGTCATCATTATTCATTTCAGTTTTGTTGAGAAGACAAGCTTGGACAGTGAGTCTCTAGAGTGAAATAGGCATTAAATTAACATGCATTTCACTACTGAAGCGACATTGACACAGATCTTCAAACCCTGAGGTTTATTATCTTGTGAAGAAAAAAACAGTTTCTAGAGCATCCTTGATACCATTAAGTTTTGGCTGATTTTATATTTAGGTTACTAGGCTAGATAACTCTGATGAAAATCCTAGGTACAGACATCTCATCACAACCCAGCTATGTACTCTTTCTCTTTTTCTTATTTCAGAAATAATATTCAGATGTGCTCTGTATTGAGTGACTATGCTTCTCCTCTTTGTTCTTCAAATTAAGTTGGTGCCACTTAACATCTTCTCTTTCAGTTGCATGGCTATTGGATACAAAATCTTCCTTTAGCTAAGACTGAGGTCCACCATGGCCTGGCAAAGAAAGAGTGAGAACTGAGTTCCTTTTCCCGTAACAGTGGAATCAACAGTGCTAACTCCACATGGTGTTCTCGTATCCAGAAATAACCCCCAGAGGTAGCACTTAACACATCTCTTCTCTCAGCTTTCTCTCTCCCCCCCCCCACCCTCTCTGCAGTGTCTTTGGCACTTGGCTTCACATAATTCTCTCCCTCTCTCTTTTCTCTGACAAAATAACTTATGCAGAGGTGAGTCAACCTTGCTTGGGACTCACATATGCCCTGGTGCTGAGTGCTAATTAAAAGGTGTAATGGGAGCCTTGTAATCATTCTGTATAAAACACCATGATTTGCACAGGGGAGGAAAGTATCATTACCGAAAAGACTTCTTATAAAGAAAAGAAAGTATGTGTACGTATGTATATATGTTGGGAAAGTTACATTTAGGAAATTCTTTCAAAATAAGTACACTACTGAATTTATTTTTCAGTGACTTGATTCATTTAAAACCCTCTTTCCGTTTAAGCACATTAAGAATCTTATCTCATATTTGGGAGAGGGCATTATTTACAATAAGATACACTTGGCTGTGTTAGGATGGGATACTTTGGCCTATGGCAGAAGTAAGGATGGACCATAAGAAGTGCTGGGCAGTTGTTGGCAGAACAGTTTGGGTGCAGGTGAGACTCAGCCCTACGTGGCAACCATGCATTAACCTTTGGTCCCTAAACTGAGGGTCCATGCAACAAAGTCATCTTCTCTCATTCTTGGCTAAGATGGGCGGTGTAGACATGCAGCCTGGGATTACAGGAAGTGTAGCTCAACATATCTGAAGGATCTTGAATTGGGAAAGTTGTTCAAGAGGTTTGTTTATTTGTTTATTGTATTTCTATATTGCTGTAATCAAAGTGATTATGTATCTTGGAGAGAACTGGAGTCAATAACATCAGTGATGTATAATTATCATCCTTGCAATAAGGATTGACAGCAGAGATAAGGAATGTTTGGATTTCCATAGAGTGCTAAACTATAGCCTGTACTGAGTGATTCAGCAACATCTTCCTACCTTAATCTACAGCTAATACAGATTTCTCTCTCCCTCTCCCTCCCCCCCCGAAAAGGAGCTATTACAGATGAGCATCCGGAAGCACATTTGCAATGCTGTGGTCTAATTGGTGAGCATATATGTATTTCTGCCTAGACTTGGGAAGAAGCTTAAGCAGCATATTATAATACCCCCCCCCCTTTCTGCAGATCTTTACATTAAGCTTTCTATAGCAACACAAAGCAAAGTATGAGATTGTAAGTAGGTAAAGAAAAATGTGCTTCAGAATGGACGGTGTGGAAGTTCTAGTTTTTGGGGGGAAGGAAAGAGAGAGAATGTTTGGGCATTGAAACAAAACTTTTCAGCCATGCTTTGATGAGTGACAGGCTTGTCACAGCTGTTAGTGTGCCTGGATGTGCCAGACGTCTTAGTGTGAGTTCTTGCAACCAAATTCAAACGGAGCTTTTGCAGTTCCTCAAATCCCATTTGTATTTAGCTGCTGCCTTGTCATAAGGCTGTTTCCAATTGTTATACAATTCCTGCATGGGAAGCCCTTCCCTTTTGGAAGTCTCCAGTGACTTGCATGTAGATTATGTCCTGTGTGACAGTTATAAGCCCAAGCATCTTGCTGCAGTTGTATTCAAAACAAAATGCACGTGCCAGTTGCATTCTTAATTGTTATCCACATGGTACTCTTACAATATTTGAATTGTTTATAAATCCAGCTCAGGCTCAAAATCAGGAGGCAGCTGCTTGGGTTCCCAGAACTGTTGTCAAACGCCTGTCCGGCATAACTCATATCAATGCCATGTCTGATCTAGGAAGCCAGAATTTCCCATAGTGCCTCTGGCATAGCACCATTTTGGAGGATGGTGGAAAATTCAAATGCTTCCCAGGAGAGTCTGGGAACTACCACATTGCCTTAAGGGTTGCTTCTTACCTGGCATCCATTAGAGAGCTGCTGCCGCCACTAGTATGTGTAGAGGGATGAGTATCCCCAAAAGGTCCAGTGGCTTTCCTCACAGTTGGAAGTTTGCATTGATTTTGTTGAATATAGAGAAGTAGTTATAAGAGATGTTACTTAATTTGTTTTCCCCATTGCTTCTTCTAAGATTTAAGGTAACACCTACAAAAGGGTAGATATGTGGAGCGGGCTTAATAACATTCCCTCCTAGGTTGATTCCTGAGTCACTCTTGCTTTTTCAGTGAATTGCCTTGGCTCATTTGTTGAACATGGATACATTAAAGACAGAAAAGAAACTCATTTGGCAGCTTTCTGTAGCAGGAAAAGAACCAAATGCTTGGAACAACTTCCAGGCCCTAGTTCAGTTTCTGCTTCTGTATACCAATAAGTGGGAGCTGGGTTGGTGACTGGATGGCAACTGGGTGGCAGGAAAAGGTTGGCTGAGAACAAGAGTGGATTTCAAATGCTAACAGAGAAAAGGAGGAATACTGAAGGATCCTGTTATTGGCAAGCAAATATCAAGGTTACTAGACATGGCTGTTGGATAAGCAAAGGAAATTTTCACTGCAACCTCCCTAGAATAATCTTCTGCACTTGATTTTTGCTCTTCAGTCTCTGCTATTTCTGCCTCCTTGAATAGATCTGCTATAATCACTTTTGTCCTTGAGAAGGAGCACCCTTTTCTGTTTAATCCAGCTAGAGGGTTACGTTATTTGGTATGCAGCAGCATTTCATCATTTTGTGGTAGTCCTGGGAATGTATGACTTAGAGACAGCTAAAGAACCTGGCTTTTCCATTCATGGACATCCTGAAATGTGGGAATGGTCCTGTCTTTCTTTCAGATTTTAATTACCACTTAATTACTACTACACTGATAAGCATTTTCGTTTGAGGATTGGTCATCAGGGTTAGTACTGTGTGGATAAAATTTACTGCAAATTTTCATTTTGCTTCTCTCCCTTCCCCTTTTCTATTAAAATGAACCAGTTCTAGCTCTTCATGATTATATGCTTGAAAACATGTAGACAAATACTTTTAAAAAATGACTGGGTTCCGTGATGGAATTTTGGCTATCTCAAGGCTTGTATGGCTCCAGTTCAAGTGATGAGGTTGCCTTCCCTTAAAGGAAAGAGAGATGAAATCATGGTAAAGCCCTATCATCATTATTGTTTTGCAGCCCCCTCCTACTGTTGGAAAGATGTTATGTATAGGTATGATGACAAATCAGAATGCAAGACAAATCAACATTCAGAGCATTCACTTTTCCAATGGAAGCCAGGCAGTGCATTGTCATGTCATGTAAAAGTGTCTTTGGGAAAAGCAAGGGTTGGTAAATATGCTCACTCTTTCCATGTTAAAATAATTACAGTATTTAAAACTACACTCCAATACAGGCATATCTAGAAACAAGTCCCACTGAATATAACAACTCTTCTGAATTTAAACAGGAATAAGATTTTATTGTGAGAAAAAAAAAAACTCTTTAAGAAATCTTATTTGGAAACTGCATAATAGGATAGATCAGTCTATATGCAGGTTTATTTATTTGGACATATCTGTACAGCTTCCCCCCCCCCCCGCATAGGTCAGGTGTACATCCATGGCTATGTGCAATTGCTTTATCCAGGCTGTAGGGCCTCAGAGGCAATGCATCTGAAAGACAAGACTTCTGAATGATAAATGCTGGGTACCTCCTATACCAACTTTGTTAAAGTAATACCTTCCAGACATAAGGAGCAACAACTCCCATCAATCCCGGCCAGTTTGGCTATCATGTTAAATTGAGTAGCCTCCTTGTGGCTTCTTATAAATGAGCCAATACACGACACTTCAATTTTGTATTTTAGATTGTTTGGGTGTGTTAAACATTTGAATATGATTTACTGTGAAAATAATCCAATATATTTAATTATGGAAGGTTGCTTTCCTGGCAAATGTTCCTGTTTCCTGATCATTTTGGAGGGGAAGAAAGCTTAGCAAACACCCAAATTTATTTTGCATTCCTGAGTTGATGTTAACATGAATGTAATAGAGAAAGACCCTCTCTATCATAGGGAATAAAAATGCCATTTAGAATACTGACATGATCTAATTTCTGCCCAAAGAGATTGTGCCCTTCATAAAATACTCTGTTTAGGAATATAGGGAGAGTTAATGATTGCTGAGTCACATTGTGGAGGAATAAGGTTAGATGTCTATCTCGCAGGATGCCAGCCTGCCAATTTTCTTCTCAGTCCTTGCACATATGCAACATTAACTTGAAAGTAAATCCAACAGTAGGTCTTCCTTCCAAGTAAGTGGATACAGTATTTTTGTTTCAATTGCACAGAGACAAATGTGGAAATGCAACAGCTTCCATATACTTCCCATTTTAAAAAGGTTCATGGGGAAGTACACAAAACCAAACAATACTGCTGAAAAAAAAACTTCTGCCTCAGATTTTTGCCACCCCTTCTTCCTGCAACCAGTTTTTTTTTTCTAATCAGACATTGGGAATAAGGATTCCAGTCTCCTAAACTGGCTTTTTTTTTTTTTTTCCTTTTCTAATTCTGTGTAGAATTGCCTAGACCTTGGGTCTCATCCGTATCATTAATCTCCTGTGATAAACCCAAGATACTGTCCTTACTGTTGCTGCTTGTCTTTGGCTATCTTGGATACGCTCTTAGAAGGGCTTTCCCTCTTCCACCGAAATCACGATCTCTGCCTGGCAGGACAGAGGTGTAATGCAGCCGTTTATTATTCCAGGCAGGTTCGTCTGCAGCACTGCATCAGCCATCATTTTTCATCAGCTGTTTACTCCCCCCTCCTCCTCCTTTCCCCCTCCTCCACCCCCCTCGGTTGTTCTTATTCCCTTCTACGCCCATTCCTAACTCCCCCCCCCCGCCATTTCTCACTTGGTTAAACTCAGAAATTGTAAGAAGAGTGGGTGAGGTTTGGCTGCTGTCTTCGCTTTGACGATGAGGCTGGATGGGGCTTAGTAGGAATGAGGAAGGACTAGGGTGAGGAGATGGAGAAAACTGGGATGAGCACATAGGCAGAAGTGTTAATATTGCTGAAATCAGAGCCTTGCAAAGTCTCTGTCGATACACCCTCTCCTTTCATGCAGCACCGTCCGCTTGTTTTTCATTCACCAATTTTTCTCATTTGAGCTAAGCTCTTAACCTTCCTCAAAAAGCTATAAAGTAACTGTTAAGGCTGCTGCAACTTTAATTTTGAAGCTTGTCCAGCCTTCCTTTGTTTTTGCTTGCTGCAGCCTTTCTTCGCTTCAGTCCTGCAGCCATTCCTTCAAGTTCATATCCATTTCGTACTCACAGATACATGTCTCCTGCTTACACTTTGCAAACCCATTTGAGCACGATGCCTTCATTTTTACACTTTGCAAACTCATCTTCACTAGATTTCAGATTTCCTGGCCTCTCTGAGTAAATCCTTTCAAACTCAGCTTGTCTACCCTGAATGTTGCAAAATATTTGAAGGATACGATTTTGGCTATACACTCCATTTCTGTAGACTGACAGCTGCAGTGATTGGTTAGCACAGAGAGTGCTTTAGGGGGAAAAAAATGTCAAGTGTGCTGCAGTTATCTGCTTTTGCAAAAGAAGATTGGTGACTGTGTGGAAAGCTGCCATATACCAAGCCTTGTAATGCGTGCATTTTGCCAAATATTAACTGACTCCAGAAATCCCTAGTGGAATGCCTGAGGATATTGAGCACATCTTGTTGGTTGGGGCTTCTCCAGGTCTGCCAAAGCCATCATCGTCGTCGTCGTCATCATCCAGGATGTTTTGGGACCTTGCTCTATAGTGAGAATGCTGAAATATTGTGGGTTGTAGTCTGAGATTGTATGAAGGTGCCTGAGGATTAAGAAAGGCTGCCCATCTCTGGACTAGTTTTGTTAGCTGTGGTTTTCCAAGGATTCAGGAAGAGTGATTTCACGTCACTTGCTGTAGCTGATTTTTTTCAGAAACCAAAGAGCCACAAACTCAACCTGATGCTTTGTGAATATAAAGCATATGTTTTACAATGTGTGATGATACTTCTTTGCCTTTAATGACAGGTTCTTCTCCTCAGGGGATCCAGGATACTCAGGGCTGCTGGGTACATGAAGAGAATTCAAGTTAAAACACAGATTCAGGAAGGAGTGGCTGCAAGATTGAATTCTCTTTATAGAGGGGTCTCTACCTCTTAAGGTTTATTTACCATTGTTCTTAGCCTCCTCTCAATATAACAGTTTCCCCCTTTATTCCACTTTAGTTATATACATAATTAAATGTAAAAAAACAAACTCAAGGTAGAAGACAGATGACAGAAAAATAGTACCAATAAATGTATAAAATTGTACCCTTAAGCTAAAATTGCAAGTTAGTCCATCATTTATTTTCTATACATGGACGAGCTTAACTACGACCCCAGAAGCTAACAAGCTATTACAGAAGAAATCTAGGTGAATTTCCACTGGAAAGAATTTGCATAGATATATTACCATTAAATATAGGTAACTCCTCTCTCCTTTCCCTCCTGCTTTTTATAGACACAACTGTTTTAAGACAGTGCCTCCCTGCAATTTGAACAAGCACATGGGTATCCAGAAGAAGTGATAGGCTCTAGATATTTATGAGTTTTCTGATAGTAATACAGATAGTCCTCACTTAATGACCATTCATTTAGCAACTGTTCAAAGTTACAATGATGCTGAAAAAAGCTACTTACAACTGGTCCTTGCACTTACGACTGCCACAGTGCCCTTGTCACATGATCATGATCCAGGTGCTTGGTAACCAGCTTGCACTTATGACAGTTGTGGTGTCCCGGGGTCACATGATCACCATTTACAACCTTCTAGCCAGCTTCCAGCAAGAAAAATTAATGGGGAACCATGTGATTTGCTTAACAAATGTGATTTGCTTAACAACCACTACAAAATATGTCATAAAATCGGGTGCGGTCATGTGATGCCTTGTTTTATGACTGCTCTGCTTAACAAATTTTATGGTCCCTATTGTGGTCATTAAGCGAGGACTATCTGTATAACTATTTATTTATTTGATGTGATTTGGTTCTGGTGCTGCCCAACTCCAGAACTCCCTAGGTTCTACTGTACGTGTCTCTTCCTCATTCCATTGTAATGCTTGTTTCCCGTGCTTCTGATAGTTTCTGCCTGATACATTGAATGAGTGTGTTAACCTTTTTAATCTCAGAAAACCCTGGATTGCAGCCCATATTATACTTCAACACAGTGCGATTGCGGGATTGTGTTTTTCTTCCATAGGATTCAAAACCACTTAGTGTGCGATGACCAGGGATTCATTCTGAAATGCAGTTATACCTCTCTAGGTATGGATATGTGTGTTGTGTATTTCTGCACTATTCTGTATGAACTTGTAATGCAGGGTGTATATTTAGGATTTTTAAAAAGTGATTTCAAAGAAGTAAAAATCTTGGCATGCAAATTGTGCAGAAGTTGGTAAGTGTTAACAGTAGTGTGTCTATCTGGTAGTGTTTGGGTCATCAAAAGCAGGAGATGTGGGACATATGATAACAGTGCAAATAAAAACTTGGATGGAGACTATAGGGAAGGTGTCCTGCAAAGAGCTGCATGTAGAGCTGCAAGACACTAGCTCTCATACAGATCTACCTCTGAGGGATGGAAGAAAATGGAGACATCAGAATTATACATAACTGATTTCCAAAGAGAAAGGCTAGAATGCAAGAAATGTGGGTAGGATTTTAAAAGCTATGATTTGGGGTATCTAATTCTGCCTTGGATAATTGGATTTGCAGGAATCTTGTAGAGCCTTCAAAGATAAAGCCTTAAATATATTCGAAAAAAGGTGTTTTTTTAATAGAGTGATTGATTTAAAGCTCTTTGAGATGAAACGTTTTTCTTTTTTTGTTTTGCTTTACTGATATTATAGAAAGTATGTTTTTAGGCTTAGATACTAGAATTGCTGGTAATGTTTTACAAGGCAAAATGGACCATTCCGTCATTGGATTGTGTAGTTTTGTTCTGATATGTTGTTGTAGGATCTGAGGATAGAAGTTGATAGAAACTCTCTGACACCACATTTTACCAACTTCTATCCTCAGATCCCACAACAACATGTGAGAAAGAATTATGCAGTGTGATGAAAGAATTTCCTGTATATACATAGAGACGTACGCACACACACACACACACACACACACACACCCTGAGCCCTAACCAAACATGTTCTGTCTATTTCCAAAATACACAAACCAGGCAATTTGGGCTGCCCCATTGTCTCAAGCATCAGAATGTCACAGCTGGAATATCAGGTTTCATGGACTTTATACTCAGACTTTGGGCCACCAGCACTGCCTAAGATTGAAATTCATTGGAAGTCTCCTTTAAGCCACATTGGATGTTGAGGAATTATGCACCAACACCCCTCTCCCAACAGAAACTTGTACTTGGAATTATCACAAACACCATCGTTGATATCAATGCAGCATGTCTCGCTACCAGACTGTATGACTTTGCAGTCATCTACAACTACTTCACCTGTGGTAGTAACATATATCTGCAAATCAGTGGCACTGTCATGGGCATATGCATGGCTCCACAATATGACAGTGTTTTCATGACTGATCTAGAATAATACTTTCTCATCTACCTGTTGAAATCTTTTTTTTCTTTTGCACAAGAGTCATTGATGAGATGTTCATCATCTGAACATGAATCTCTCATCAAATGCCATCATGACCTCAACAACTTCCATCCCACTTTCAACTTCAGCCTCAGCCTGTTACAAAACAAGTCGACTTCCTTAATTTCACAGTAAAACTACACAATATATACATGTGTCCAGTTTCCATTTATTTATCAAATTTACATGGCCGTCCGTCTCACACAAACTGACTCTGGACAGAATATTATAAAACCAAATATTTCACAGAGACCACTTAACAATTAAATATAAATAAAAACAAGATTGCGAGAAGGAATACATCAGAATGTTACACATGATGCAGCCAGTGCACAGGCTCCCTGTTGCCAGGGGACCTCTGGGCCTATGGGGAAAAAAAAACATTTTAAGGAATTTCCAGAAGGTTGGGGCTAATCTCACCTCAGAGGAGATGATGTTCCAAAGGGTGGGTGCAATGTCAGAAAAAGCTCGTCTCCTAGGTCCCATCACATGGAACTCCTTAGCAGATGGGACCTGCAACGTGCCTTTCCTCCTGGACCTGATGGGACAGGTAGATCTAATCAGGCTGTATTTTCTATAGCCAGGCTCTGAGCTACAACCACATTTGTTCTGACCTTCTTGACAGAGATGATCAACTGATGGAATTAATCAACAAATTCAGAAGTTTCAACTACCCGCCCAACTAGATCAATAGACAAACCAATAGAACCAGATCAATTCCCAGGGATTACCTATTAAAAATGGACCACAGAAACACAACAAAACCCCACTGATTGTCACCTATAGCTCACAGCTCAAACCACTTAAACACATTATTAATAAGCCAGAGCCCATACTGGACACTCTACTTTCTTAGGCACTTGGTGACAGACCCATACTTGCATGCAAACAGCTACCCAACCTGAAACAGATTTTCACAAGCAACAAGATGCTAACATGAGAATCAGAGCTTGTAACAACCCCAGATGTCTACTGCCCCCACATTTATACCAGTAGCACCATCATAAGTCCCAATAACTACATGCATACATTTAGAGGCATCTTCACATGCTATTCCTCTAATATTATATATGTCATAATCTTCCAGCAATGCCCTTCTGGATTCTGTGTAGGACAGAGTAAACTTTGCACAGAAGAATTAGTAGACACTTAGTTGAGATTAGGAGGATTTAAAACAAGAACAAAGTAATATCAGAGCATTTTAACCTCCCAGGACACTCCATTACAGATCTCAAAGTAGCCATTTTGAAAAAAAGAAACTTTAACAACATAATTGTGGAAGAAATTGCTGAACTCACATACATCAAAAGGTTTCAGGCTATCAGAAGATCTTAACGAATATAACTGTTAATTGATAAGGTACTTGTAATCTGTTTCAAATGTAACCTGCATCTGCATAACTACTCTGTCTTCCCCTCCCTTTCCTCCCCACTTCATCCTATATAAGTTTAGCCATTCTGTGCATCTGAAGAAATGAGCTGTACTTCACGAAAGCGTATGCCTAATAATGTCTGAAAAGTTGCTACCTTCTGATGTTTGGCTACCCCAGACTATTATGGCTCTTCTGCTACAACGACTCCTTTCTCTAATGAATGTGTGTAAGAACCAGGTTCTCAAGAGCTTACGGTCCCCTTAGGGACAGAAGTATTATTAGATGAAGTACTTGTTTGAGGAGTACTGTTGCATCCTTACAGCTTTCTGGCTCTGTTTGAAGATACATGACAAATTCTGTGACCCGATTATAAGGTCATACAAAAATAATGGAAATCCGCTCTTCTTGGTCCTCTCTGGGAACACTGTTCTGCAGTTTTTCTGTCCTTCTTGCTGCCTCTCAGGGTTTCTTTCTGGCAGCTGACCTTAAACATTGGCATACTGGTTTAGAAGACCATTCCTAAAATCAAACTGAAGTAGATGACGTTTTCTTCCCCTAGAGAGATTTTGTTTTTAATCTCCCTTCTTTCAACCTGTGGCCAGGAATCCCTGGAGCTCTACTTCGGAACAGGAAAGGCATCTTGCTGCTTGGGATGGGAAGATAATGACTGGTACCCTGCAGGCTCCTCAAGGGGTAATTATGGACGCCACCATCATAATATTAATTAGCTGCTTTTTTCTTAACCTCTGAAGTCTTTTCAGAAGATATTATTCACTATTAAAGAAGAAAAATTAGTAAAAGAAAAATATAATCTCCCACTGCTGTCCCCAACAAGCTGTTAAACAACAGGGGTTAGTTTAATTGGATCTGGCTTCTTAGCTTCCAAGCTATGGAGAACTTTAATGCCTTTACACATAGACGAGTATTTGCTACCTTTACTTCATAGCTCAGGACTAATCAAGTGGACAAATAAATGTACAACTGTTACTTCAGCTCCTGCATTAAATAAAATAGGTTCCATGGCTTCTTCATTGATTACCTCTTTGGCTCATCCCATACACATGTGCTCTCCATCTCCATACTTGGAACCTGTCCAAGAGCAGTCTGGATCAGGAAACAGAGAACATCCTTCAAGTTGGGAATGAATCCTTTTTGAAGATGAAAGACAGGCCAGGAAAGAGAGATTTGATGAAGATAAATTGAGCACTTCAATGACATATCTCAAAAATATGGTTGCAAGTATAGAATTCTCAATTGCTACAGCAATTTTTCAGTACTCATGCTTTCCTGGTTACTGCTTTTATCATAGGAGGAAAAATGTTCAGGGATACTTTTATTTGGCCACACTGTATGCTGTTAGGATTTCCTCCTCTATGCCTATATCAATAAGGGAGCAATTCATCTAGTGAAGTTTTCCTCATTACAACATTGCTTGGTGTAGAACTGTATCTGTTGAGTTTATCTTTCAAGCAGTTATTGAAGTTTCCTACCGCAGAACAGGGCAGCAAAGCTTTTCCTGAGTGGGCTTTGGTGTCTTTTGTAGGCAGAGAAGATACTGCCTGTTATTTTTTTCTCCTCCGCTCTTCAGTTTCAAGCATCTGAGGCCTCAAAGTCTCTTGACTTTTTATTATCACTGTGCCAGAACCAAAGTGCCTCCTGTCCAGTCTCTGTATCTTTACCGCTTGATATTCTGCATATTCTCTGTTTGTCCTAAGCGTAACTATACATAAGGTATCTGGCATTTCTGGCCAGCGTTCCATTTGGTCAGATTTGAATTGAAATTGAAAAGCCACTGCACGTTTAGTGTAAATACATGGGTACAATTAGACATTGCTATTCACGGGAACTTAGTGTAAATCTGAGAAGAGCCCACTGACCATTTCTTGAATACATATTTGTATGCTTCTGCTTATTTCTCAGCATCCTCCTGCAACTGAGAGAGTCCAAGGGTGGCTTCAGGTGCTGCGCTCTGGAAACTTATTTCCCAATTTGCTGCTTCAAAGCACTGTGTGTGAGCAAAGGTTTGGCTGCAAAAGAGAGAGGACCTTCAACTTCTGTAGCCACTTTATTTTTGAGGGTTGGTTGACTGGTTGACCTAGAGAATGCAAAAACTTTTAAACTGACCAGGCTGTGCCAGGCTTAACATATGTAATTGAACGTGTAGTTGAAAGGAAACAATGTTTGTACTTCTGTAGCCTGCTTGGCAGGGAATTCTCTTCCCAGTGGCTGTTGCTTCCATGGAAGCCCTGGCTTCTTGCCTCCTCTTCTTGTGTTATGTTCCAGCTCCTACTCAGATCCCCATAGCTAACCTGTTTCTCAGACTTCAGCTGTTCAGCAGACTTACCCACTGGCTGCATCTCAGTTGCACAAATCCAGATAACCACTACAGGGTAGCCAAGAGATACAATACTTTCAGTTCTTTGCTGCCGCCTAGTGGTTGATAGGTCAGTCAGTCAAACCATAATTTCAAGGAATGAATAAAAAATGTCTAGCTGGTCAGTAGATCATTTGGAAAGGGGAAAAAAATAGCTAAATATGGATTAACCAGAGTGCTGTGGATGCCAATTGTGGAGCATCTTTTTAAGTAGTAGTAGATGTTGGGTTGGGCTGGCAACCACCAATCACAGTTCTTAGAGGGTTGTGCTTTAAAGCTCAGCACTAACCCATTCCAAGTGTGTGGGAAGGGTGGGTTGTGGGGGCAGCAAGATTTAGGGTGAAAAGATTTCCTGATGACTTCAGGGCAGGGGAGAGTATGGCAAAGCAACTGTGTGAATGTGGCCTTAGTGGTGCTGTGATTAATTTTTAGTCTGCCCTGAATTTTGTTTAAATTAAAATCCATGTTATTTTTCTTTTAAAGTTTTCCTCCCTCAAAGGAGCTTAGGAAAATGTATCTAGTACTGTCTTTTCCTCACACCCATATTATCTGCACAATGGGTTTTTTTCCCAAAGTTCTGGACTAAATTAACTTTCAACTTGGAGGTCAACCCTAGTCTAACATTCACCATTAAATCATATTGATTCACATACTTTTGGGGAGCTGAATGCCTGTTTTCAATACAAATGTGGGTTGCACACTTCTGGAACTTTATGGGCCAAAAGTATCTTATGGACCCAGACGGGCAGGGGAGAGTAGTTGGATAGCGAAGGTGGAGAGCACAGAATTCAGTTTGTACAAAGTGATTAGGCAAAAAAGTGATCCAGTTCAGTGTGTAAATTAAGAATCAAAGTGTGTATCTAAAGGGATGAAAAGCATGGTTAAGGTCCAGGTAGGGATCAGTAAATCCAAATAAGTAAAATGAAGTTGAAAGTTCCAGGGCAAAACACATATCTAGCTGTTAGAAAAATTGTTTGTAGCAAATAAATTCACTTACTGTGCTTTTATGTTCCTGTCAGCTAAGCCCCTCCTGAATTCAACCTGGGCTTATTATTAGCATTCATCCCAGTGCCAACTCTTGGGAATGCTGTTATTTCCAAGGAGCCTAGCCTTGAAACATAGCTTAGTTCTGTGCTACTCTTTGCTGTTTCTCCACTCAATGGCACTGATGTGCTTTGGATTCAGAGACTGGGGTATTAGGTCAGGATCATCAAGTACAGAGTCTATACAACAGGAAGAGGCAGAATTCATTTTGTGTGCATTGCTAGAACCTGAATCCCAAATAAGCAAGCTTCCATTCCTCCTCCTGTGCTTTTTATTACCTCTTCCTTTCCGCGCCATAACTATTCTCTTATTCTCATGGTTCCCAAACTGTATGCCGTGGCACCCAGGGGCTGCAGCAAACTCACAGGGGCGCCATGTTTTACTACTAAATAAACAGAACTGTTAGTTGAATAGAGAAAGTACAATCCAGATCAGAATCATGGCACACAAGAAAAAGTAACTACTTTCCATATTGTGTGTGGGGTGTGTGTGTCTCATTGGACAAAATACAGTGAAAGGAAACTGAAATTCTCTTCCATGCACAGTGTTCTAATTAAATACCTGTATGACCCACAAATACTATTTGCAAATATTTTGTAAGCCAAAACATCTGGGGGTCTCCAAAATGGTCACTGTGTCACCAATATGATGGCAAACATCAATTCTTTGTCCAACTTGCCTTTTAAATTTTTTAAGGCTGTTTTACTTTTTTTAAATAAACTGACATTGTACAAAGCAAAATAACAGCGTCCAGTATTATTTTTATTTTAAAAATACATTTGGAATTGCTTCTAAGAATAGTATTTTGTCTTAGAAAATAAAAATGGAGAGCTATTTGCAAACCAATGCTTTATTTGGAAGCCTACCTGTCTGCCCTCCCACCCAACACAAAAATAAATTTGAAGGTAATAGTGAACATCACTGAGTGCTGGAGATGGAGATCATCCTCAGCACTTTCCCTTCTAGTTAGTCATTGTGTTTGGTCAGCCCCATGACGACTGCCAGTTTTTGAATGGCCAAACTACCCTATTTTGCAACAGCAGCCTCTGTATATTTTCTTAAGTTCCAATATGCCCACCAGTCCAAATGACCTTATTTATTCATATTTATTCATCTCCATTGGTACTTCAGATTTGACCAATAGTTAGCCCTACAGTAAGAGCAAGATCTTGAAAACAGATGGAGTGTTATCGATGGATCCTTTTCTATTGGGAAGCGAATGAGATACATTGACTCACAAGCTTTACTGTTACGTAATCTTCACTAAGCAGAGAATTCTGGGTGCAGGAGCAAGATAGCAATCCTTGCCTCGTTATCAAGGCTGGAGGAGGATGAGACTAGGGAGCAAAACAGGTTGTCCTTTGAACACTTCCTTATTATCCCTCCGGATTCCACCAACATCCATCTGTTATAGTTTTCTTATTTCTATTCTACTGCAACTGGCGATTTTCTTAGGCAGATTGTCATTTGCAATATTGGGTGCTCCAGTACATGGTAGAACCTGGTTATTAGCTTCTGTTATGTCCCTTTGTCTAGTTCAAAATAGCAAATAATAGGCTGCATCTAGATAACGGTATATTTTCTTTAACTCAGATGGCTGCAGAGGTTGTCATTTTCATTCTCTGTTTTAATGTGGACTTCCTCCTAAGAATCATGATGTTGCTTAGTTTCAAAGAAAATTCTGTTCTGTAGATAATATATAGCCCAGGAAATCTGCAGATTTGAAAGAAGAAAATCAGATTACCCACACAAATACGCACACTTCAAAAAGATGAACGTTGGAAGACAGTAGCAAAGAGGAAACTTAGGGCTTTCTGTTGGAAACCCAGCAGTCCTCAGAACCCTCCAAGACTAAGTCACCAAAATCCAGAAGCGAAATCACTGATTTCAGGTGGTGCAATTTGCTATCTTCTAACTAGAAATGCTCTAGAACAAGTTTAACATAGCTATTGGAGTCTTCCAGAAAATTCCCCCCAAATTGGCCTAACAATTTTGACCCTGCCTACAAAAGATGGCATCTGCTTATGGTCACCTTGAAATGAATGATTTATTGTTGGAGCCTCTTATTTATTCCTCTGCAAATGGATATATTACAGGCTTCAGTTGCCGTATGAAGGATTGTCACATGGCTACAGCCATACATACTTTTCTGGATATATTTTCTACAATGCTGTTGAGTATCATATTATGATACTCTACCCATGAACATGCTTGTTTTTGAAAAATAAAAAACCTGACTCCTGAACAATATTGGCTGCTCCTGGTACATGGAAAAGTTAGATGAGCAACCTGTGGAATGAAAAGTTTAATCTTTGCCAGTCTTGACCTGGAAATCTAGTCCTGTAATGAACATCAGGATAATTATGTTACCAAGCCTTTGTATCCATGGATCAGATGTAAATCTGTCTATAATAAATAAAGTATTTTGTTTGGAACAAGAATTCAGAGGGGAAGAAGATGTCTTACTTGTGATAGCAAACCAGAAAATCATATGATGTGCAGAGCAAGTGAGTCAAAGAGTCTAGGCCAATTTAACCATAAATTGGAGTTAGTGTTAAGGGTGATTTATTTATAAGAGTTCTAGGGAGAATTGCTTCTTTGTTGGGAGAAAATATGTAACATTAGTCAGAAAGCCTGTTTACCCACATTTATCCAACCTCTGTATGGCAGTAGTGATACTGCGCATCTTAAGGGCACCAAGTTAGCGAAAGCAATACACAGTTATAAGTGTTCGCCCAGAGCATTTTTCCCAGTGTCACATTTCTTTTGGTAGGGCTCCAATAAGCAAGCCTGACTCTGGCCAAACTGTACATAGTGTTAAATGCAGGTTTACATTTAAGGTGCAGATTTTTAAAATTCAAATAGCTGCTTATGGGGGAGCTGATAACTGTCAGGAGCTTTAGAGGTGGGTATGCCAATAGGGGGTGGTTAATCTTTTCCTGTTATACTATTATCCTGATGAAAATCACTCCCTACTGTTTGTATTGGGAAGCAATCTGGCTTTGACAAAAATGGGTCCTTCCAATGCAAATAGCCTCACCTTCTTGGTGGCTGTTGTTTAAAAATAATGTATTAAAGGCAAAAATGCATTTAACATCACATCCCTCATGGATCCAGGTGATACATTTCTGGAAGTGAGGCCTACAGGAGCAAAGGACAGAAATAGAAAAGATTTTTGCTTTCTTGCTCTCGTTTAAATGCTTTAAACTTGTGATCTCTACACATGCACGTGTGTGTGTGTGTGTGTGTGTGTAAGAGAGAGGGAGACTGACTAAACAGACTGACTTAAAATGTAATTAACCCACCATCCACAGAAAAATGAATGGGTCTTCTGTATGTAGTATGAAACATTATCTTATAGAAGCTGGCACAGGTTTTTGTTGCTTCCCAACTGTGGAATATTTAGTATTTTGGATTATAATTTAAACTGACATAAAAACTAAGGCTAGGATAAAAGGATAACACTTGTCTAAGTAGGGGTTAACTATTAAGGAACCATGTCTCCCATGGTTACTTTAATAAAAGCCCTTTAAGTGGTCCATTTAAAAGCCAACATTTTCCATCAGCTTGTTCTTTAAACATTGCTATCTTCCCAGCAATTTCATTCCCTGTTCTGATACTTACGCTGTTGCTTTTACATCTGTTGTACCCATGTGCACATTAGCTGGCCTCTTGGGCCTCTTATTAACTATAATTTTTGCTTCAAATCCTTGTCTTGCAGTTTTGGTTGAAGACGGTATCCAGGGAACCCATTTCTCTCTCTGGGAGATGCCTGCTGGTTGTTGCTAAGGTTGCTTCCACAGTAACATGTGCATCTTGTTTACACCTTCAACGGAAGAAGTTGAGCTTGGCTAGTTCCACTAGTGTCACCTGGGGAGCAAGAGAAGGAAGTGCTGGTTCTGCAGTCTTGCAATCTTACACTAGATCCTCTTTCCTCCCTGAGGAGTTGTGTCTAGTCCCCTACCAAACACTGCACTGGACTGCATTTCATGTGGAGCTCCAAAAGTTGGATTGCCTGCTCTGATTTTATAGAGGAAAAAGATCTAGAGGTGAAAAAGGAGCATACAACTTGTTCTTGGGCTGTTTCCTCACTGAACCCACTCTCTTGTTGTCAAGATGACAAATAACTCTGCAGATCATCATCCTGGGAACTCTGTTGCAGAAGGCAGCTATGAAGGGGACTTTGGCTGCTCTGTTATGGACCTACGGAATCTTATGGAGCTTCGCAGTGCGGAGGCAGTGACCCGAATAAATGATACCTATGGGGGAGTGCACAATATTTGCAAGAGGTTGAAGACCTCACCAGTTGAAGGTAAGGAGGTTATCACCTTGGTGGGAAAACAAATATTTCCATGGGCTCTAAAGACTTGGTTGCATCTCTCTCTCCCCACCCCCTACCCCCACACGAACACCTTGAGTTTCTCTGTTTGTCAGTAAATGAGCTAAAGTTTTAACCAGCATGGTTAGTCTTCATTCAGCCAAGAGTCTATATCAAAAGGATACAGCTTGGCAGCAAAGTATCTCTTTTTCCTCTCCCTGTTGCAAATAAAATTTGCTAGACAAATTCAGAGGAAACACAGGGTGCATTGTGTTGGCGAAAACCTTGATTATCTGCTAGGCTAATCTATTAAACTGAAGTTACATAGAAGGAAATCTGTCAGATAAAACTTCCTTAATGTATTGCAGGGGGTTCTGTAAATCCCTGTTGTCAGCCACTCAGTACAATAATAAAGAGTAAGACAGCTTCACAGAATTGCCAGGCTCAGGATGGCTGCTCCTTCTTCCCCCTTCTTCTGCCTAAATCATGACAGATTCTTGCTTGAAGCTATAAGATTATGGGACTCGCTTCTATGGACAAAAGCTGTCACTATTTGGGTTCATGTGGATATACAGGTAGTCCTCATTTAGCAACCATAATTGGGACCAGCAACTTGGTTGGTAAGCGAAGTGGTCGTTAAGTGAAACTACGATTGTGCTTATGATCTTACTTCAGCTTTCCTTTGCTTTACAGACCTGCAAAGGTCATAAATGCAAGGATTGGTCATAAATTTACTTTTTCATCACTGTCATAACTGTGAATTGTCACTAAATGAGGCAGTTGCTAAACAAGGACTACCTGTAGTTCACAATGAATAAGTTTTGAATGAGCAGGGAGCAGCCATAGGCCAGAATAGCTGTTTCTTGGGATTATCCACTTTTCTAAAAATGGGCAGGCAATTCCAGAACATCCGTACTTCACAGTAAGATTCCTCTCTTTAGCTTTTCTTTTGCCAAACACTAAAACCAGAGTGCAAAAATTCCAAAACTATAGAACATTTTTTAAAAGTGTGATTCATCTTTTGAGCCTGGGTTCTAATTTGATGACCCTACTGCTTTAAATTATTTATGGTGCTGACAGAAAGAAAACACAGAGGAAATTGGATGAATAAATACAGGTAGTCCTCGCTTAACAACTGTTCATTTAACGACAGTTCAAAGTTATGTTGGGCTCAGAAAAAGTGATTTACGACTTGTACTTGCACTTACAACTGTCACAAACCATCATATCACCCCCTGCAGTCACGTGATCATGATTTGCGACCTTTTTTACAATGTTTGTTAAGCGAATCACCATAGTCAAGCGTCCATTGGGAAGCTGGATTTGCTTAACGACCATGTGATTCATTTAACGACTGTGGTGATTTGCTTAATGATCATCATAAAAATGATCATAAAATTAGATCTGGTCACATGGTGACTCACTTAATGACTACCCCACTTAACAACCAATTTTCTGGTCCCTGTTGTCATTAAGCAAGGACTGCCTGTAAAAAAGAGTTGGGATAGTGGTTAACTTTTTGGTTGCTTCCTAATCCAACACAGTTTGAAGAAGACTGTACTTTCTTAATGAATAAGCTACTACATATTAATACCTTGAATTACAGTGTACATAGCCCTCCAAGGCAGACTGTAGCTGCTTCTGTGTAGAAATTTCCAGCTGTCCCTGCTCTACTTTAAATGCAGAACAGGAAGTTTATATTTAAGAACTTTACTGTACCTAAGTCTTCCTTCAAAAAACCCCCCATCTATGCACATTTCTGGGACGTAAAAATGTAATATATTTTCGCCTCTTAAATATATTATGGTAGAGGTGGGTATGGCTACACTAGTTATGCTAATTTTATCTTCTAAGGAACCCCAATTTGAAATGACTTCCGTGGTAGCATAGAAATCATGCTGTAATTATTGATTTGAACAGAGGTTCAGTTCTTGGAAGAATGGCATGCTTCAAAAATGGAGGCCAGAGTAATTTGGACATAGAGATTATCATTTCTTAAAGGAGTTTTACAAATATTTATTTGTATTGTATCTGCATATATATACAGATTATATGATTTAATTGTAAAGCAAGTTGTGAAAAATGATGGCTGCTTTTGATGACACTTTGTCCTGCTCTGCAGTTTTAAAACCAGTTTCAGATAGAAAGCAGTAAAAAGTGGCATGAAGATCCTGTCAGCTCTGTGACCATATAATTGTGGATTCTCTGCACAACATTTTAACAATAATAGCCTAGAGAGATGCCCCCCCCCCCAAAGTGACCTAAGCTGTACAGAGCTAAATATAAATAAATTACACATAACACCAGAAGACCTGACCACTGCTTTCCTTTCCAGATTTGAAATCTTGTTTGTAAAAGTGGAATGTCAAGGGTTTGGGGGGGGGGGGGGAGAATTCAGCATCATAAATGTGAAGAGTACTTTTAATGTGATACATTGAAATCTCATTTTAATGAACTAATTGGGGGATGGGGTATCTTACTGAGGAAAGTCCATTGCGGGAATGTACATAGCGCAGATGATGCGGATTATATCATTTATGTCATTTGCATCAATGTATGTAAATTGCATTGAACTGAACAATGAAAGCCCATTGTACATCAAAAATGTGAATAGCTGCACTGATTCCACAGATTAGAAATACAGTTAAGATAAAGCTTAACAGAAATAACCAGCTAGTGTTCAAAATGTTGGAAATAAGATTTTGGGTAATAGAGAATTTCTCACTAAATTAGAACTGAAAAACTGTAACAGTGGATGGGAAAGTATGATCTGCCTCTATTTTTATGGATCTTTAAAGCATTCAAAATATTTTAACATTACTTGGTTAAAAGAAAAAATATCTAATTGCAGTTGAGAAGGAAGGCAGGCAAGGCAGGCAAGGCAAGGCAGGCAAGGCAGGCAGGCAGGCAGGCAGGCAGGCAGGCCCTTTAACTAGCATGCTGAAGTATTCTTAGGAGAGGAGGCCATAGTACTGTGAAGAAAATGGGCCAGATCCAGTCATATAAGGGCCAACCAGTGTGGAATGGTAGCTGCATTAGGAAGGGTGAGACAGTAGCTTCTGCCCTTTTCTGTGTGTGTGCTTTGAAAACTTGCAGGTTATTATTAGCTCCCTTGTTTTGTAGTGTAAGCAGCAGATTAGCATATTTCACAGCTGCAATTGGGAACAGGAAGTGGCAAGGGAAAGACAATCCAAAGATGTAATTAGAGAAGGAGGGCTGTCCTGGTGGAAATGCCAAATCTGGATCACTGAAGCATGTATTTCCTGTGCCAAGTGATGAGTATATACATCTGGGGATAGACCACTGGATGGGCTATGGTCCAGCTTGACTGTCTCATCAAGCCTGACCCATCTTTGCTTTCCCCTCCATTCTGGTTTCAGAGATACCCCATTTCACCTTGGGGCCTACATGGCATTGTTGGCTAGTGCAAGTGGTCAGGCAGTAACCTCTTGTAAGTGGGGAATAGATTGGAAAACTGCTGATGAGGTTCTCACTGCCAAGCAGGGGTTGAACAAAGATCAGGGGCATGCATGTGCTTTGCACGCAGACTGTCTGTTTTCTGACCCTGCTATTTCCAGATAGCATGCAGCAGTGTGATCTTCTGGGTAGTGTTTGGAAGTGCAGTCACTTAGAAATAAGAAAGGAAGCCTTCCTGACACCTTGGACCCCTTCCTTCTTTCCCATGAAAAATTGTCACAGAGCTGATGGTCTCCTCCATGGTGATTCAGGAGAAATAATTCTGGGCTCTCCTCAGACAGTGTGCAGCCTTGTGGACCAGTCATCAGAAGAATGTGGATGCTAAGCTGCATCAGTTCTCAAGTCGGTATAAGACATGGCTGCTAACTGGTGCACGATACTGAGATCATATCACTCCAGTATTTTTTTAAAAAAATCTGGATTGTTTATCTGTCTTCCGGGCTCAGTGCAACATGTTACTCATCAATTTTAGCCTTTCAAACGGTTTTGGGGTTTTATGAGGAACAAACCCAGGTATTTAGAGGGTTATCCCCTCTACCCAACAAAATCACACTTGCTGACATGCAGAAAGGACCTCTTCCTACATCCTTCCCAAATAGTAGAGTGTGTTTTCCTTCTAGAAAGGATAGGTCCTCATTTTTGATGCTGATGATCTCTTCCATCTAAAGGCGTTAAGATATATCTTTTGAATTTGGCCTTTTAAAACTTAGTAAACTTGAAATTCTCTCAACAGTATAGTAATGTTGTAAAATGTTTTTATTATTTATGTCTTTCTCTTTAATTTTTATGGTATACCAGCTTGAGTGCTATCTGTCAAAAAGCTGTAAATAAATAGTAAATAAGTAGTAATGATAAATAGTTTGTATAAAAGTGTAGGTTTGGCATGTTAGCAATATAAGTTGTAGATCTGTTGTTTTTTTAATGAGATACTGATTTTGGAGAAAATGGATTTATAGTGAAAAACAGATTCCCCCCCACCCCAAATGTTTTCCTTCTTAAAAGAACAATAAAAGTAGAGTGTCTGGATGGATTATATTATGGATTGACTCACTGCATAAGTTTGTCCTCAACATTTGAATAATGATGGGAAGGAGCCAGAGTTTGTATGCCTTATTTCTGTCCTCATGTTTTTTGTTTTCATGTTCAATATTTCCTAAAGCAAAATGTCTAATTAGAAAGCAACCTAACTAATACTGTTTCATTTAAATGGGAAATCTCAGTGTTGCTTTTGAATATTCCTCAAAGTCAGGTGGGTACTTTCAATAAGAACCCGTGTTGTACCTATGGCCACTGTGTATGTGCTTAATTGCAGAGGCCATCATGTTTAGAGAAAAGAGAATAGAAAGGTGCAGAAATAACCACTACGTGACAACAACGTGGGAAGGCAATCTCTAGGGTTTTTTTTGGATACCAATGTATGCTTCAGTCTTGTGTCATTCTTTGTTCCACTGCTAATTTCATCCCCATCATTCAGTAATGGCTGGAAGAGGACTCAACTTTTTCCTTAGTATTTTCAACTAGCCTGGATTAGAGGAGTGGACAGAAACTCTCTATATGTATATATGTATGACAGAAACTATTACTGTCACTGATGTCCAAGTGAGATGCAGCTTTCTTTCTGGACAATGGAAGTTAACATTAAGCCTTAAAGATGAAAACAGTTTTTCCTAGTTGCTGGCCTGGTATGGCTTTACCAGGGTTATCTGGGTAGTGCTTGCCTCTCCCTCTCAATTTATCTATCCCTTACAGATTTCACTTGATTTTGCTTTTGTTTTATTGTCGATAGCTATTTTAATTCTTTCACAGAAGGCGAATGTGGCTGACAATGGATTTTACATGCTTTCTGCATCCCTTTTTTTCCTATCCCGTGATTTAACCATGGTAGGTTGACATTTTTTTTTTCCAGGTAATGAGTTCTTCCCCACTATCAGTGACCATACCTGTCTGTCTGTGGTCATGGCAAAAAATATTTTACATTTCCCTGTAGTCTTATTCATTCATTCATTCATTCATTCATTCATTCATTCAGTCCTTCAGCCTTTTTTGTTGCCTTCTGAGAAGTATATTTCAAGCAACCCATGTGGAAGTCTGCCGACATGAGAAATCACCTACTGCTGATTTACTTGAGAAACTATTGGCAGAGCCAGGAGGTTGCAGGTGATGGGTGGCAAGGAACAAGATTTGATGTAGGTAGCCCTTTTAACATACATCCTGATCGTGTGGGACTGTTTCTACCTTTCTTGCAGTCAGAAGAAGAGAGGGCCTAGGTTTGAGATTTCCTATTGCATCTGGGATGGCTAAAATCAGTTAAAGTACCAAATGGGCCGTAAGTCAGTTGTGGGCAACTTGCAATCATATTGCTACGGGCAGCCTTTGGTTTAATTTTATACAGCTCTGGATTTAATTTCAGAAGTCCTTTGAAAGTCAGATTCAGACTTCTGGCAAGTCCTTTCTTTAGCAGTCTGCTGTGTGGTGAAGAAAAGAGAAACGCAAGAGTGTCAAAAAGAAGGGAGAAAGAGAGAAGAGGGCAGGAAATGGGGAAAGAGAGTTTCAGAAATAAATAATGATGCTCCCACCCATTTTTGCTCTCAGCGCAACCACTGTTTGCTTTCATCCACTATTGGTATACCATATAGTCTCCAGCAGGTTGTTCCTGCAGAATGCCATCCTTGACCCTAAGTTGAAAAGGGACTGACCCTTGCTTTTATTTTTTATTTTATTTTTCTACAGCAACCCTCCAGCCCTTTTAGAAGTAGAGATAAAAGGTAATATGTTCAGCCATTATTCCTTTGCTGTTTTTCAAGAAACCATCCAATTCCCATTGTTCAATGTTTTGGTTTATGAAAGAAGTCGTACCTTTTATTTGTGCGTGTGTGTGTGTGTGTTCTATCTGGAGATGCAGCTTGCTTGTATTGTTTTTTGTATTTTTAGTAGAAAGTGAATACTGCTACCATAGTTTTTTTTATGTACGGTACTGTGTGCCCTAAAAAAAGCAGCTAGGACAGGGAGTTAATCATCTGTCTAACTTGGTATCTTATTTAAAAATATTGTAAATGATTCTGCCAGTTCCTGCATTTAGAGGCCATCATTATTACACCCATATTACAGGAAGGCGGGTTGTGGCTGAGAGGGGGTGTTATGCCTGCATGCACCACACTTTGTTATTGTTACAGTTTGTGTATTTTCCTGGGGGAAGAAGGAAGCCAAAATAGATCAGAATAGCACTCCAGATGTTCCTTAACTGCCATAAGCCCTAGCTAGTATGATTTAGGATTATGGAGGTTATAGTCCAACAATATTTCAAGCGTACTTCAGCAGTGTAGTCCAGTGTGCTGTGCTGTGCTGTACTGGGGTTTACAGTTGGTAGAGCAGCCATTTACTGCTTCTCGTAGCTGGTGCCTCTTCCCTGACTTGTCCTTATCTCCAGGGCTATGAATAAGCACTAAATCAGCAGTGGGGACATTGCTGTCTGGATAGAGCTCTCGAGATTAGCTATCTTGTGTACCAAATGGGAGACGGATGCTACTCGGACAAATGGTATGGGAAGCCCAGAAACTTTCCTGTGAGTAATGAGGAAATTATTGAGTGCATTTTGCTGATTCAAGCTGTCTGCTGAGACTTTCTGTCTTCCACTATTAAAATATAAGAGTTCTCCGTGGACAATTTACACGGCTGAATCCCAGCCAAGCAGCCTTTATTGCCAGGAATGTGCATGCCCGGTTCCCACCCATTCCAGTTTTTCTTTTCTTGCCCTTCTCTACGTAGTGTGAAGCCCACTATAACCCTTCAAACAGAAGCAAAGTATTCAGCTTCTTAACTGGCCAAATTCCTGGAGGCGGGCTTTTTATGCCTAAGGTTTCTCCAAAGAGAGAGGCATTGGGAAGATGAAATGTTAGGCAGTCAGCTTTTGAAGTTCACATATCAGTAATCCAAGAAATGCTTTTGCCTGCCCAATGCCTTTTTCAACAGGAAAGTTGGGGGTGGGGTGTGTGTGAGAGAGAAGCTATCAGAAATTCAGAAATATTCTCCAGTGAATGAATGGAATGAATGGAGCTTCTGAGATGCCCGATGGTGAACCAGGCTACGTCTGAGAGTGAGAAGTTCCCCATTTTGTTCAGATTTAACTTTCCATTGGTCTTAGTTTTTTGCTGAACGTGGGCACCTGTCTGAATCTTCAGATTTTTTTGTTCTGTTAAAAAAAAACCTTGTCTCAAGATAGGTTGATAATACAAGTTGAATAATTGCAAGGCAGCTAAACAAAATAACAAAAATATCTTAATTAAAAATAAAACAAAATTTATTTATTAAACCAATTTATATAATAATGATCTGAAATGCAGGATTTTCATTTAAGAGGTTTAAGATTCTTTTACAACAGCAACAGAAATAATACTTGATATTGGGTCTTATGTGGAATTAAATTAATATTATTTAGAAAGATTCCTCTTTGTGAACTTGGCAGTTTTGGAGACGTGGGATAGAAACCGCGGGGGGGGGGGGGGGAGGTTATTCAAAGGTATCTGCTTCTGTGGAGTAAAGTTGTGCTGTGAGTCATTTGACATGAAAAACTTTCTCATCTCCCTTGGGTGAAGCGAGTGTCAGCAAATAAAGCCGTGATTCACCACTGGCAGTAATAGCTACTCTTCTCCCACTCTCCTGTTGCTTTATTAACCCCATTTCTATCTATTCCTGTAATTCCATGCTGAGGGAAGGTCCATCTATTAAATATCAACCTGCCGTTTGCTTATTAACTATACAGGATAGTTTCTTGTTGCAGTGATGATAAAGAATCCTAAGGCATGCCTAATCCAAACTGAATATCCTAGCCCTTAACTAGACTGCTATTTGCTACTAGACCTGACTGAACTTGTATGAAGTCTCAGCCTGGAGATCAGGAGTTACATGACTGATTGCTGTGGGAGGGACAGAATTCTATAAATCAAAAGCTTTCACGTCAAGAAGTATATATGGAAGGGTGGGAGATAATTCAGTCATGTGTTGCCTTCATCCATAGCTGGAAGTGTATAAGACAGGAATTGTGGTATTCCTGAAGATTGCATTATTTCCACTTTCTGATTTTCAGCAGGAAACTAAAGGGAATAGATGCTTAAGCCTCTGATATTCATAAGAAAGAAAAAAAAAAAAACATCCCAACCCCTCTGGAAACAGGAAAAAAATTGGTCAAAATTTCCACCCTTGCCAACTCTGGTGGCATCATATTCCCTAGGTCTCTTAGCCACAAAAATGCTACCACCAATAATAAAAATACTGATTCCCCACTGACTGCCCTGTATTATGGATGCACCATCTGTTTTGGTCGATGGCCAAATGCAGATCTTCTGGAGTAGGAGTAGGAGAAGGAGAAATATCTTGTCCAATGTAAAAATGATATTTTTTCTTAAACTCCATAAGTGGATCCCCCTTCCCTCCAACTTTCTCACTTTATTCAAATTTAAAATCTCAAAGTATTATTGTTTCTAGAATATCAGCAAGAATGGCCACAAGGCCAGTGCCTTCAACTTTCTTTTTGCTCTGTGCAACATCAAAAGACATGATTATTCACGTCTGTTTAGCTGACCTTGTCAAAAGAAATAGTGATTTTAGATAGAATTTTAAAATTTGGTTTTTGGGGACTGATAAAATTATTGTTCCATTTTTTTATTAACAAACTAAAATTCACAAGGGAAAACAGTAGTAACTATATCTTTCTTGAAGCTGTCTTGCGTTCCCCAAAACTTACCCTCCTTCCAACTCCTCTACTTATTCCATACCCATGGCCGTTTCCCTGAGAACATTGTTATTCCACTCTTTTGGAAAAATCATGGAAGTTGTTTTTAAATATAACTGCAGTGAGATTATTGTACGCACAAAAATGGAAAGATTTGGCATACCTACAATGAAGGAATGGTTGCTGAAAATGATGGAACTTGCTGAGATGGCCAAATTGATCTGTTTGATTAGAGAAAAGACAATTTCTACGTTTATTGTTGACTGGAAACCCCTTATGGACTTTTTGCATATAACAGAAAAAAATGAACTTGTTATCTATGGTTTTGACAATTAGATAGGATAGATTATAGGAAGAAGAGAGTCACGATGTAACTTTAGAGAAAGAGGTAAATCTACAATTGTAGTTATAACTGCTGTAAAGATTGGAAGCCACTTCTTTATATCTTTTTTCTTTCTTTTCTGTTTTTCTTCTACCTTTTCTTTTTTCTTTTTGCACTTTAGCTTTCTATTATTTCTTTTTCTTTTTTCTTTCTTACTCTATTTTAGTTTGTATTAATTCTTATTCTTGTTTTAAAACTCTCAATAAAATTATATTAAAAAAATATTGTTATTCCACTCTTTTGTATGACAGTGAGAGCTCATACCACGTAAGACTCTTGAGTATGCTTTTTTAAAAATAAACATGCATGTATACATGTGTGTGCACATGTGTGTGCATACACACACATACACAGACCCCAGAGCCTTTGAAAACACTTTGCCTTGTATGCAACAGCTTGAAATGAACTCTGTGTGAGTCCTTATCTGATCATGTTTGTTTTGTGAATGTTCCCACTGACAAAACAACATTCATAATATGTGCAATTTGGAAGATATGAATTGAGCCTAAGAACTATTGTTCAAAGCTGACAGGATGGCAGGAAGGAAGCATGACTTCTTTCTTTGTATAGCAAATTGAAGTGCAGGCAGATTTAAGGGTCAGGCTTACAAAAGTACTAGTAATTTACATGAATTCTTTCTTCTGCTCAACATCTCTTTAATGCTTCCTCTGTGTTGATGCCTTGAAGAATTGGTTTCCAAAAGCCATGGATTTAGTGCGCGTTACTGGATATGTTGCTAATGATGTGTCTCTTCCATACATTCATAACAGGATTAAATTGTTACAGTATTATTGCAGTATTTGCCCTTTATCTTGGTTTCCACTTGCTTTTACAACCAGATAGGTAGACTACTACTGTTATCCAGATAACAATAAAACATTATCTGCACTGCAAGATTCTTAAATGACTCCAGTAAATGAAGTTCAACTCAAGATTGTATAGGCTTGCTTAATTGTGATGTCATGCTTATGGAATAGTCTTCTTAGGAGGCAAAAAGTCAGAAAGATCCTGGTAGCATCTTTTCCAACTAACACATTTTATTAAAAGGCATAAGCATTTGTCATGCATCTGCTGAAGTGAGCTGCAGCTCATGAAACCCTAAGGCCTTCTAATTAATCTTGTTAGTTGGAAAAGGCGTTACTAGGATTCTTTTGACTTTTTGCCACCATAGAATAACATGGCTCTCTTGCTACAATGTCTTCTTAAAAGGCTCGCCTGATTTCAAAAGGTTATCTTTTTAACAAAAGCCAAGTAGATTCCTCTTTCCCAGGCATTTTACTTGCTTAATTTAACTGTATTTGGATGAGAGTTTTTACATTTTGTATTCGTCCCGCACTCCTTGTTAGATGCTATTTTTATGATGTTGTTTTAGTTTCTCATCCAACCAGAGAAACTTTATTCAAGGCCACAGTGAGATAGGAAGCTTCTGTTCTTGGTTAACTGCAGTTTAGCAATACATCAGAAGCTTAAATGATGGCTAATCTTTGGTTGAAGTTGACTCAGCTTCCACAGCACACTTAACAATAGCCTGTTTACATGATGAACACTTGGAGTGAGGGTTCCCTGCAGTTAATGGCTTCTGCTACAAATAACTTGAAAGGTGCAGCTTCCAGCCACCCATCCATGATTTGACAGTTGTAGGTATATTATGTGAAGACAAACCATACACTATTTCTATCTGCTGCAGATTACAGTGTAAATAGAAAATCTAGTTGAAAGTTAAACTGACTTACCAGAAATATTACTGCCTTCATTAATATAAGTTGCAAGCCATTCACAAATGGGTTGGAAGCTGTACTTCTCTAGCCACATGCAATGTACTAGTGTGGTGCAATCACTGTTCAACATAATCATACTATGGTGAACTGTAATATATGTTAACAAGGCAAATTGTGTCAAATAATTCAAATTCCCTTTTCTCAGATTTAAATACAATTGTAAGCCATGGTGAATAAAAAAAATGGAAGTAAGTTCTTAAATTCTCATGGCCATGCACGAGTACATTCCCTTCACAGCCACCCATAATCAAAGTGATTAGCGAAGCTAACATCACCACAGGCTGTGCTTCCTGCAGTGTTTGGACATATTGGCTGAGAATAATACTAATCCAATACATCTAGAAGGCATCTGTTTGGGATGGTGGTGTTATGTTTTTTGTATTGTTTGGCCCCCAGCAAGGAACCCATGGTCATCAGTGTGCCCTCAAAACCTCCCTTGATGAAGCTTATGAAACACTCTGAAGTCATTCTTAGAAAAACAATAGGAACTACAGTCCAGTGATTCATTTGGAACTTTGTCCTCCTGCTCAGACAAAAGACAGAAGGAAACTGAGGTGGTAGAAAGTATCTTAGAGAGTTAGAAAAGATTATGGGGAGCATCCTTACCAGTTTTGGCTTTTTGGTTAGTCAGTGTTTGATGATGTCATGCCATATACTGGATAATTAACTGGCATATAGAACAACATTGTGGGCCTGAGGGATGTGTTTGTATATATGAACCTCTAATATGCATTTATATTAAATAGTATAAGGACCCAGAGGGATAATTATTGCTCTCCTGTGCCTCACGGAGAGACCTAGAGATATTTTCTGCATTACTGTTTTTCTTTCATGAGAGAAATTTTAACCAAATTATCTTTGTGGAGAAGCTTTTATTGGGTACAAGTATTAAATTGGCTGTTGCAGCAATAAGTTGTGAGCAGAAAGTGGTAGAACCTGCTTCTGTCTCTTAGCAGCAAAATGCATATAGATTACCTCCAGTGAGAAACCATTCCCACCCAACCCCCGAAAAAATCATTCTTATGTAAGAAGCTATTTTACTGAGCTAAATCAACATTTTCCAATCCTACCACTGTGTAGATAGTGTGGAGTTCAACTCCCAGACTTCTCAGCAATGGCATGCTAGCTAGGGAATTCTGGGAATTGAAATGGCATGCTAGTTAGGGAATTCTGAGAGTTGAAATCTATAAATCTGGAGGGCACACAGATTGAGGAAAGTTAAATAGCTTAAACAGGGATACACAAGCTTGTATCCTCCAGCTGCATGTTCAATACCAAGGAATTGGGGATGTTTTAAACTAAAACATCTAAAGGTACACAACTTTCCTGTAGGTTTTGCAAATGCTATGTCAAGGTTATTTGTATATAGAAGTATTCACCTATTCTTGCTGGGAAGGGAGTTAAAGTAAGAAGAGGAAACAGATTGATCCTATAAAGTCTAGTGGAATATATCTCTCTCTTCATGACCTACTGATTCTTGTTAATTTTACTGGAAGGGCTATTGTCTTTTTGCAGAATGACTATATATCCTTTCATATAAGTGGAGGAAAAGAGAGCTTTGAGAGACTGTATATGCCTTCACTGAGCATGTTTCAACCTGTTTGAAAAAGAGGAGAATGACATGATAAGACTGTGCTTGCTTTGCTCATGTTTATATAAATATAGCCCCAGAGAAATTTGCACATAAGTCTTTAATTCCAGATTGTATGAAGTTTCATCCTCTTTCCTCATTTCCTTCCAACAACCATCCTTGTTTTCCCAATGGTGTTACACTTATTTTTTTCAAGTAAGAAGGAAAGTCAAAATAATAAATACACCCTGAAGTGAATTTTATTAATAACATATAAACCTAAAGACATAGAGGGTGGAAGCTAAGGAATGATCCCTCTGTCTGAAATGCCTTCAAATGCAGTTTGAGTCAAGTCCAGCGTTCTGTTTCCATGGTAGCCTACCAGATGTCCATAAGAAGCCCACAAGAAGGCATGAGTGCAATAGCACTTTCCCACACATGCATCCCATAATTACTGTTGCCTCTGATGCTCAGCTAATACAAAGACATCCTAATAGCCATAAGCAAAGTTGTATAATCTCTTTTGGGCAGAGTTAGAGGCCATTCCTAAATTATGTGGTAGAGAATTCCATAGTTTCATACTTTATGAGAGAGTTTACCTTCCTTGAAGCTTGCTACTCAGCCTCAGGGCCCCGGCGAAGCCTTTGGATAGTTCAGTATCATAGTCACTTTTTTGTAAATTCAGCATCTGTGTGCCCACTTCACCCTTAGAATCCTGAAGACAGTTTGCACTGGGTAATATCCAGTCTTTCCTTACAAGAGCTGCACCGTTTCTGAACAGCTTGCTCTGGGTAAAAACAAAATGTATTTTCCTGTCACCTTCGGTGTGCATTTCGGCCAGCGGATTTTAGTAATTCAAGAAGGTTCTTCCTTCTCTTGCCCCTTCATGCACTGTGAAGGGTTGGGAATGTGAATCTCTGGTCAGAGAGTTTTGCAAGCCTTTCTGAATTGGGGTGGCTGCTGGGAATCCAAAGGAGCATCTGATATATCACAGAAACTGACATGCAGGTGGTTACTATGCAGGACCATTATTCTGACCTTTTCTGTCTAAGCAAGGCATTATGGGAGCTGCCAGGAACTTGGCTCTTGAACGTCTTAAGTGCCAGTTAGAAGCTTTAGAGGTTCTGACAGCAGAAAGGACCAGCGTTAATCTTGAGAGATTGAATCTGTATAGCTTTAAGCTGTAGGGGGCTTGGCGGATAGAGTTGTGCATAAGCGCTGAATATATGCTTAGTTTCTTTTTCTGCCAAGGTTTTGTTTTCTTATCCCTGGGCAAGTCCATATATTCTCTTGAGAAATATCAGTTCTCCCTAAAAGTGTGTGGGCATTCATTAGGGTTAGCTTGCTTGGTCTTCATCAAATAAAAGCCAAGGTGGCCTAGCAGTTAGTTTGTTGGGCCGGGATCATGGGAACTTAAAACCTAGCCTACCGTACAAAGTTGTTAAGATAAAACAGATGAATTACTGAGGAAGACTAACGTAAAAAAAACTTTTTGGTTTTAGATTTTTTGAGGTGGGGGCTGTACCAGTGGAGATTTGTAAACATTTTGTCTGGTAAAACACTAAAGGAAAGAAAATGGAATGTTATTCTGAAGAAAACTCAGAACAAATCCAGTTGTTTAAAATTTTCATTTCAGTGTAGTGAAATTAGTTCAAAATATGGATTGATTATAAAAAGTTACAGTGAAATCCTGAAATTTGACCTCAATCCTCCCACTACCAGCCCCACTTTGTGTTTGTGTGTCATCTAGGAAATGGTTGAATTTTGGTGACCTTTTATTAGGAGCACCAAAGAGAGAACCTTTCTGCATGAAATGCTTTCAGTAATAAGTCAAAGGATAGTACAAAAGCCAAAGGCTGTTGGCATGACACTTTTAGTAATGCTTATTTCCAAAATGTTTTAGAGATTAGAAGAGTAGTGAATGATTTGGAAGAAATATTTTTAGACTCCAAAAAGTTCCCAGTGTCAAACTGTTTTAGACTCCTCTGAGGTAGTGTTCCCTGCCATTTTTCCAATCCAATTTCACAGTAAAACAAAATCCTCAACACACTGCGTTTGCTAGCATTAATTGATTTGAAACTGGCAAAATAAAGCACTCAAAACAGATGTTTTCTAATATTTTGTTCTTACCTAACACCCTCTATAGCACTGCAATTCTTTCTTATCCCTAAAGCAGAGGAAACACTACATCTCTGCCAGCTGCCTTTAGTCTACTGTTGCCAACCCCTTCCCCCAAACCCCACCCCATTCTCAATCTGGTTATACAAATGTAGTTAAATAAATGAAATAAATTGCAAGTTCTGAATGTATGTTAATTTACTATTGCATATAAAAGCAAGATGTCCAGTTTCAAAAATTTATAGGTTGGTGGTAAGTGTTCATAATATTGTTTGACCAAATAAGGAGATGAAATTTGAAGTGGAGAAGAGACAGGAGTTGTTTCAGCCTTTGGCTGTTCCCATTCTTCCATTCTGTGCTGAAAAAACTTTTTCATGTTTATTTGGTGACCATGAAATTGGCTGACCTTACATGCTGTTCTGTCAACTTTTCCCTGTACCTTGCTGATGGACTAGGGAGTGAACCTCCAACTTTATACATGAGCAAAGCCAGTCACCCTTTACATCCAAACTTGACAATTTACTCTTCCCAACCCATCCCCCTTTTATATACCATACTAGACCATGATATATTTGTCTGTGGCTCAGTATAGGGGTCAGCCTACTTTTGGGGTGCCATTGCTGCTCTAATGAAGTAACCTCAGAGCCATGAAAGAAAGAAAAACACAAACATTACAACACACATGTATATAAATTTGGGAAAGTCAGGGATACCTTTTGGGGATCTGGTGATCATTACATAGCCAACCCTCAACATCGTGTATGAATACATTCAACTAAATATTTTTTTCATTTTTGGTGTAGTTTGCTTTTTTCAATTCACAAAGCCATAAATACAAGCAAATCCCATTACAGTTAGTCCTTGACTTACAACCATTTAATGACTATTCAAAATTATGACAGCGCTGAAAAAAGTGACTTATGACTAGTACTCACATTTACAACCATCCCCGCGGTCTTGTGACCAAAATTAGGGCATTTGGCAACTGGCATCTATTTACAATGGTTGCAGCGTCCTGGGGTCACGTGATCACCATTTGTGACCTTTCCAGGGGGCTTCCAACAAGCAAAGTCAATGGGGGAAGCTGGATTTGCTTAACGACCATGGTGATTTGCTTAACAACCATGGCAAAAAAGGTCATAAAATTTGGGCACAACTCACTTAACAACCACATCACTTAGTGATGAACGTTCTGGTCCCAATTGTGATTGTAAGTCGAGGACTACCTGTATAGCTTATGATGTGAGAATTTTCAGTATGATGGTGAGTGCCTGCATTATTGTTGTTTATCATGATTTGAGTGAGAGCAGCCATTTATTTATGTATTTATTTAATTCAATTTATATGGCTGCCCATCTTAACAAGTGACTTTGGGCAGCAAAGAGAATTAAATTAGTCTGAGTTGGCATTTCTCTCTGATTTCTAAGGGCTACTTTGATAACACTGCCAAATAATATGATTCAGTAAAAATACAGAGTAAGGCCTTTTATATGCAGCTGGTCCTGTCCCTCAAGCATGCAAAGTATCACTCCCTCTCTTAATGTAAGTGAGCTGTGTTTAAATACAGGAATGACATATCTCGCTGTGAATTATTGGATACATACATGTTTGTCTCACATACCATTTTTTCTTATAGCATTTGTAAGAGAACAGATGTAGGAATTTAATTTTTAAGGTGCAGGTGCACCTATTTAATATATCAAAAATTGCAATCCCATAAGTGAAGTCAATTATTCCAATAAAGCAATTTGAATTTATCTGCATTGCTTTTATGCTGCAGTCTTAATATATTCTGTGCCAAGTTTTCCAGAATTATATATTTTCCACACAAGTGGGAAGAAGACAGGTTGGTAAGACTTTAAACAGCTGTGCAAAAGTCAGCATAAAAACCAAAAGACAGCTGCAGAGATCACTATCAATCTCCGCAGCTGTCATTTAGGGCAGTTGACTTTTGGTTTGAAATACTCTGAAAAGCTAAAATGAATTGAGAAGTAAGCATGCAAACCACAAGAAATTTTCTCAACCTCATGCAACTGTGATTTCTGTGTGCTATTGAGAAATTGCCCACACATTTTCTAGCATTTTTTTCACAATGATATGAACTGAAAATTGTTTTGTGTAATAATAGGCTTTTTTGGGGTAAAGCATTAAATTGACTGTTGCAGCAACAGGTTGTGAGCAGAAAGTGGTAGAAACTGTTCCTAAATCTTAGCAGCAAATTTCCAAGGGGAAACCATTAAAAAAAAAATCTTAATGTAAGTTATTTTACTGAGTTAAGTCAACATCCCCCAACCTTAACACTGTCTAGTATATATGTGGAGTTCAATTCCCAGACTTCTCAGCAATGTCCATGCTAGTTATGGAATTCTGGGAGTTGAAATCCCAGATGGACACCTAGATGGAGGAAAGCTGCATTAAGCTTTTGTCCTCAAACAATGTTGTACACTGAAACATCTGGAGGGAAACAAGTAGACTTCTATTTCTAGATTTTAAGAATGCCATGTGAGTTATTCAGTTACTCCAGTAGAAGAGAATAGATGTAGCTCAGGGTTGAACTATGGAGTCCTTGGTGCTCTCTGAGCTTGGTTTTGTTTGCTTGCAGACATTTCATTACCTAACTAAGTAACATCATCAGTGCTTGTGAATGTGGGGTTTGCTCCCTGTTTATATACGGTAGCTTGCCTTGCCAGTGTTGGTGGGGGTGCGGTTTTCTCCTTGGCAGTTCCTTAATTAGGGTATTGTTTTCTGCTTGACTGTTTGGTGTTAATCCCTGCTTATCTGGGTGTTGGTTGCTGGAGAGGATGTGTTCTGGTCTATTTATTTCCTTCTTACATTTTCTGTCTTTTTTTAATGTTGTGTAAATGCATTTTTTCTCTATATGTCTATCGATGGATGTTTTGTCTGAATGCCCAGCATCCAGGAATTCCCTAGCATTTTTGGATTTAGCTTGGTCTAGGATGCTCATAGTTTCCCAGTTGAAACTATGGTTGAGTCTGTCCATGTGTTGTGAGATTAAGGACTTTTCATTGTGTCTTCTGACTGCTAGTTGGTGCTCATGGATGTGCTCTGCTAGTCTTCTGCCTGTCTGTCCTACATATAGTATCCTTACACTACAACATATGTTGTAGATGACTCCTGTTTTTTCTTCTTGGCTACTGGTTCTTTTGGTTTACTTAAGAAGTTTTGGAGGGCTTTAATCGGTTTGCGTGCTACAATGGTACCATGTGGATGTAATAGTCTGTTGGTAGTTTCTGAGATGTTTTTGATGTAGGGCAGTGTTACTCTTTTCATAGCTTGTGTTGTTTGTGCTGTAGTGGGTTGAGTGGTCAGGCGCTTTTTGATAAAGTTGCGTGGGTATCCATTTTGTTGGAGGACGTATAGGTGGTCTGTTTCCTTTTTCTGGTGTTCTGGGTTGCTGCAGTGCATTTGTAGTCATCTGAATAATGTTCTTACACATTATTCCTCTTGTGGGAGGTTGGGTTGTTACCTTGGTAATGTGGGTTGTTTTTCAATAGACTTGTGTTTCTAATTTGCCATCGTTTCCTCTGCTGATGAGGATATTCAGGAAGGGTAGTGTGTTGTTGTTTTCTTCTTCCCTTGTGATCTTTATTCCTTTGAAAATGTTGATTGTTTCATGTGTCTTCTCTAGTTGCTCCTTTTTTATTATGACCAAAAATGTCTACATACTGGATCCATACTTTTGGTTGTATGTGTGGCAGTGCTATAGTTTCTAGACACTGCATTACAGTCTGCTATAAGTCCTGAAAAGGGTGTTTTAGTTACTCTTGAGTTACTCTTGAGTGGTTATTCAGTTACTCTTGCTGAAAGGGGATTTAGAGTAAGAAAAGGAAACAGATTGGCCCTATAAAGTCTAGTGGAACTCTTGACTTACTGTTTCCTATGGGAAGGCCCACTGTCTTTTTATAGAATGCCTGTTTCCTTTCCAGTAAATGGAGCAAAATATTAACGACAACAATAATAATAGCAGCAGCAGAAATTCGGGATGTCCAATTTTCATAGCAAATACCAGATTATCTATCTGTACAATCACAGACTGGTGCAGCATGGAGAAGATGGTGCACAGCATATCATAATAGTGACGTTCTCCATGACAAAGCTAAACATTGGAGAGGATGCTCTATCTGCCAGTAGATAGAAATATTCAATTTCAGTGATACTTAGGTTCTTTAAGGCTACAGTGCCTGTTTTTACCTCTTCATGTCTCAATCTCCATTCCATTCACCAGGCCTTCAGCCTGTTTTAGAGAGCATTCTTGCTCATGAGATCTATTGGCAGGCAGCATTTAGTACCAAAGAGCACTATGTTTGGGCTGGCAGGAAATTATTAAGTTGTAGAAATAATGGACAATGTGGAAGATCCTTTTGCTTTAGAGAAAGAGATCAAAGGGATTTCACTTTCTTGACATAATGTTTAATTTCCTTTTCCTTGCTTGCAGGCCTGTCTGGGAACCCAGCAGATCTAGAAAAAAGAAGACAAGCATTTGGCCAGAACTTCATCCCACCCAAAAAGGCGAAGACCTTCCTGCAGTTAGTTTGGGAAGCATTGCAGGATGTCACATTAATCATCTTGGAAATTGCAGCCATAATTTCTCTGGGTCTCTCTTTCTATCATCCTCCTGATGGCAACAATGAAGGTGAGTGAACTGCTTTTTCTCAATAAATATTAGCTAAGTGTTGGACGGATAGAGATATCCTTGCTGTGATCCAGGAAGGCTGTCCATCCCTGCATAAGTTGAAAAAGCAGAAACATGTTCAGCTGGTTCACTATTTCTGTCCAATTATTATTAGAGCAGGGTGCTCACTAACTCCAGTACTTGAAATTGCAGACCACATGAGAACAGATTGGGGGGCAGAGAAGGTCAAGGCTGAGGAATGCCAGACCAATCTCTCTTACAGCTTAAAACTGGGGCCCTGGCCAGCTGAAATATGTTTCTCCTTGCTGCTTCTGAATGAATAGCTCACCTTGTGACAATAAAGTAAATCACATTTCATAGAAACAATATTTTTGAGTGTCAAAGACTGTTGGCTGTTCCTAGGCCCCAGACCCTTGGTGAGAATGTTATCTGTGCTGAGTTTTCATTAGCTGAATGGTTTAATATTCTTTAATTCTTTGTTCTTTCACCTGAATGACTATAAAACATAGATTCTCTCCCCCTCTGCCCCCCAGCTGAATTTGTTCCTGGCAGTATAACAGTCTTTTCTTGCCCACTTTTGGCTTAGTGTAATAGTGCTGAATATACTGAGAGAGTAAGATAACACTTGATCCAAGAAGTTACTCATTTGGCTGTTTTCATTGGCTCAAGCTTTACAAAACCAGAAAATTGGATGCTAATAGGCATGTCCCATGATTAGAAGTAATATTGTCTATAATGTAAAAATTGTGTTTTGCTTTGCTTATCTTTCTTGTGCCCATGTTTTTCTGTGGCCTTTCAGACCCAAATCCAGATGTATAGAAGCAAGATATTCTATGTTATCTTAGTCCTACTTGGTTCTATAAAGGAAATTAGTCTTTTCTGTGATGTGGATTCCCTTTCTTAGCTTTGGTGCTTTAGCCAACATAGGTAAACCTTAACTCAAGTCTTAAATTGACAAGTGGTTTTTTGGGGAGGAGGGGGTTATCAACATCCACCTGAAAAATACTTGTTCTTGCATAGAACGTCATTTTTCTGGTGTTTGAAAAATAAAATTATCACTAATATAGTCCACCAATACCAATGTATCTTAATTTGTTTTCCTTCTTAGGCTTTATGATAATTAGAGTTAACTAGTAGTAAGCATGATTTTATTTCCCAGAGAATGCTTCACAGTTTTGGTTGAAATTTGTACTACTTATACAAGCAAGGTATGTTTGTAACTCTATTTGCTTATTACAGTGAATTGAAAGAACAGAAGAAAAGTACTTTTAATTGGAATAAGCAAAACTCCCAGTCAAATACCAAGGGACCAAGGTTTTGAAATACCTAGAAGCTTCTTTATGCTAAATTATAAAAAGGAAAGGTCCTGGGTTGTTTATTGAAACTTCCTTCCTAAAGTTTATAATGAAGGGTTTAAACTGCAAATGAAGACTGCAACTATATTCTGAATACCCACTAAAAGAAATAAAACTTACATAATCTAGCACTACTGTAGGTTGTTTCTGGTTCATTTGCTGCTACTCAACCTTGTGCTGGAATACAGCATGGAAGTCTTTGCCAGCAACTATTGAATTGCTGCTCAGAACTTCATAAAACAAATGAAGGATTGCCTTCCTTCACAAGTCTGAATAAAGTACATCCGTTGGCATATCACCTGTGTTATTAACATTTGATTGAAATGGATAATATACAAGTACTTGTTCAAAAATAGATTAAAAAGTTCAATTACCCCACCAGTTTTTATGTTTCAGTTGAAATAGGCAAAATTGTAGACTTCATCATATAGATCATAAATGCCAAGTTTTGAATACTTTTATTTTCATAAGGAATAGAAATGTGAGGTTCGTTAACTTTTTTATTCTTTTTGGAAACCACCTTAACTAAAGGGATATTGATGTACCCATTAAAAGACATAAAACGCCAAGTCCCAGGAAGTAAATAATGCCATTTTGCTAATTAAAAACTAAGGCAGTATTATTTACTGTAATTTAGGGTTTTTCTTTTGAGCTTATAATGTTGTGCAGCATTTCAAATTCTAATAAAATATGAGACAATATTTCAGTCCTGTCTACGGAAAGAGTAATTCAGTATTATGTGAGTGTCATGAAAAGTAATAAAACAAAAGCTGGTGATTATTGATCATGCAGTTAAAAATGCTATGATCATGTTGATATTCAGATAATCACATGGATTTAGGTAGGGATCAGTGGTAAGATATGAAACTGTAATGGGCATAAATAGGAAAGAACATAGCACTTACAAGGCATCTCTCTAAGCCAATGTTTTTCACTTGGCAACTTTAAGATGTGTGGACTTCAACTCCCAGAATTCCCCAGCTAGCATAGGCTGGCTAGGGAATTCTGGAAGTTGAAGACCACACATCTTAAAAGTTGCCAAGTCTGAAAAATACTGTTCTAAGCCCTTCAGCAAGAAAGAAAGGGGAATATTTGCTCCTTTCTTGATTGTCAGTATTGCTGCTGTAAGTCGATGGTTGAAACTACTGTAAAGCATGTTTCTGACGCCATGGAGACTGAAAGAAGGACAATTAAGAGGGAATGCTCTGCCCAGTCTGGTGATGTTTTAAGATATCCAGAAGTATCCTGTTTTGGGAAAATCAGATCCCATACTAGTTTATCAACTTTTAACTAGGTATTTCTTTAAAAATGCAACTGACTAATGCTGCTTGGAGAAGGCATCTTTGTTGCTGATTTTCACATGGCAGGAAGCCCAGCAGAACTTTGTGCTGTCAATGAAATTTGTTCCGTTCATTTTTCTGTGGAAATTGTCCATTGGAAGTTCATGTCTCACTGCTGTAACCCAATCCCGCCCACCCCACTTTTTTTTTTTTTTTAAAAGATTGAGCTCTGTAGCTTTTTACAGGAGATGATAGATATCAATCCTTGGAGTTGAAAACCTGAGAATTAGCCTAAAGAGGAAAAGTAGTGAACTCTATCTAAATAGAGCTCTAATAATGCACTCGTGCTTGTCACTGTCCCTTGCTAGAAGACTTGTTCAGTTTTACAACTCCATCTGCACTAGGTTGTTGTTTTTTCCTCCCCAGGACAGCTTTCCCAACACCCTCCAGATGTGTTGCGATTACAATTCACAGAATTCTCAACATTGCCAAAGACCAGAAATTATAGGTTTTGTAGTTTCAGTGTATCTACAGAATGCCAGGTTTGGGAAAGCTGTTCTGAGACACACTGCAGATTATTTCTGCACAAGAAAAAAGACACTTGAAATGAAACTAATTAACTTTTATTTACATAGATAAGGTAGATGATTAAATTATTTATTGGTGCTGTTCTTACTATATCCAGGTTGTTAGCAATGCATAGCGCAAATTGCAAGGGCTTGTATTTGAAATAATACAGTACCATCATTACCAAAGTTAAGAACAGAAAGGTTTGTACATGAAAAGTTAGACAGGCAGACATTCAGTCACTAGACTATTAATATAAATATGTTAGTTGCATTTTTCAAAATCTCAAAACAACTTGTTTGCAACATTTTAAAATATTCCATTTCCCATTCTGGTAAGTTTGCGATGTTACCTCTGATTTACTCATGAGTATCCATTCTAGCAGTATGGATAAGATGCCTTAGGTTAACATTGCTGAGTGGCCATTTCTTACTCACTGATCACTTAAGCTAAATTGTATAAATCCACTGATTAATTTAGCCCAACATCCTGTGATCAAAAGTGATTGGGCTGAAGGCTGAATATAGTAGAAAAGTCAAGATTTAAAAGAATAGCAATTTGTCGGCCTCTGTCTCTCTCTGACACAGACACACACACAGAACTGTCACAGTAGCTGCTAAGAGTCTCAATCTCCAAAAACATAGTACTGAATCCTTTTTAAAAATCCATGCCAGTAGCCTTTACAACTATGCTACTGCCTTCACAGTTCTATAGAATAGTTGTATCTTATGTAGAATCAGCTTTTTATGAAGTCACCTGGTAATTCATTTCATGGAACTGTTCCCTGTTTTAATGTCATCTTTGGTAGCAATTCTGAATCTAGCTATCCTCATTCATGTCTCCTGAGACCTGAGTAAATTCAACTTTGTGATTATCTCCCCCCCCCCCACTTTTGGAAGGAAAGGTTTGGGTTACCATTCCTTCACTAACAGACTTCTAGGCATTTCCTTGCAATTGAAATTGGCATTGTCTGTGGTTTTATTTGATTTGGTTTTCTTTTCTCTGGAACCATTCTTTTATGCCTTCTCTTCATGGGGTTGAGCAGTATGCCCAACAGTGATTTTGGTTAACTGCTTTTCTTTTGTGAGCTCCCCCTTCTCCTCACTTAATAGTTTCTGACCTTTCTGCTTGCCTTCTTCTGCTGTGGTGCACTGGTTACTTCAGCAACGTACAGTGACTCCAAAATCTGTTTCCAGAGCTCAGTATTCTATACCTGCATTAAATAGCTCTTTGCATTGTGCATTACTTTGCACTCATCGCATTGAATTTCATTTGACATTTTGCTGCTGCCATTTCGTTTTTTAAAGACCAAACCTGTTCAAACTAGCCTATTATCCTGTTTCCAGTATTTTTGCTTGCAACTTGAAGAGTTGCATCTCTTTTGCCAGATTAATTTCATAATTTGTGGTATGCCCTACTAAATACATTTTTTAAATTGGAATAGCAAGTCATTTTATCTATAAAACAATTCAAATGGAAAAATGGCTGACAAATTAGGTGCTTAGCTGGATGCTCTCATTTTATAGCTGACTGCTGTAAGGCTATTCACCTCACAGAAGGAAAGTTGACTTGTGTCTAACTCACCCTTTTAAAATGCTGCAAGTTTGATTTGTCCATATGTTCAGACTTATGTGTGTATGTGTATGTATGTATGATATTAATATATGAAATCAGTGCAGGATGCCCTCATCCCACAGGTTGTCTGAAGGATACCAGTATTCCATAGGCTATCCCACCTTCTCAGTGAACAGAATTTTTTTCCTTGAGACACATGACCTGGAGTAAACATAACTGTCAAGCTGTAGCAATTTTCTATTGGTTTTTGCTTGGTTGATTACATGCCATCAAATTGATGACAACTCTTAGTGACCACGTAGACCTACAGACTGATCTGTCCTCAGCTGAGACCTTCGGGTCTTCCAGTGATACACCAATGTAATTGAATCTATCCACCTTGCTGCTGGTCATCCTCTCTTTCCTTCCACCTTTCCCATCATTATGGATTTCTCAGGGAGCTTGATCTTTGCATAATGTGTCCAAAATATGACAATTTGAGCCAGGACATTTGTGCTTTGAGTGATAACTCTGGATTGATTTGTTCTGTGATCCATTTGTTTGTTTTCTTGGCTATCCATAGTATTTTCAGGAGTCTTCTCCAACACCAAAGTTCAAAGGCATCATTACTCCTGCCATCCTGCATCTTCAAACTTGCCTCTGTAGAATGTCACAGGGAAAACCACTGACTGCACAGTTCTGATCTTCAAAGATATAGAAGTGCCACAGTGTTTGAATATATTTTCTAAGGCTTTCTTTGCTACTCTACCAAATGCTTAATTCATTTTTTTCAGTTTGTTCCTTGACTTTCATTTCTAGAGCTTGCAGATAATTTGCATTTTCAGCTATGAGTAGTGTCATCAGTATGTCATATCTTCCTCCAATTTTAAATTCACATTTTTCCCCCAATCCAGCCTCCCTCAATATATATTGAGCATATAGGTTGAGTAAATAAGGAGACAGTGTGCAGCCTTATCTCACTCCTTTCATGACCAGAAGCCAGTCTGTTTCACCATATTTGGTCTGGACTGTGGCTTCCTGTCCTGTGTATCAGTTATGCATGAGAATAATGAAATGTTCTGATACTCCCTACGTTTTCCTAACTACACATCATAGTTTGACACAGAATCAAAGACCTTTCTATAATTGATGAAACACGTATTAACTTCCTTTTGGTATTCTTTGGTTTTCTCAATTATCCAGTGTACGTTAGCAATAATGTCTCTTGTTCTTGGCATTTCCTTTTCCATGTAGACTCCACTTTGCAATGGATGATCCTAAGAATTATTTTACTAGCATGTGAAATTAAGGATATTGCATGATAGTTTGCACATTTTGTTAAGTCTCCTTTCTTTGGAGACCTCTTCCAATCTGTTGGCCACTGTATCATTCTCCAGATTTGCTGGCATAGTTTAGTTAGAACCTTTACTGATTCTTCTGGTGCTTGCCATATTTCTGCAGATATTTGATCAATTTCTGTAGTCTTCCAACTTGTAATGATTTAACTTCATCTTCTAGTGTTAGAGGTTCTTGTAAATAGGGAATATCCTCTCAGGTATCTTGTTGTTGTTGTTTAGTCGTTAAGTCGTGTCCGACTCTTCGTGACCCCATGAACCATATTGCGCCAGGCCTTCCTGTCCTTCACTGCCTCCCTGAGTTTGCTCAGTTTCATGCTCATTGCTTCAGTGATGCTATCTAACCATCTCATCCTCTGCCGTCCTCTTCTCCTTCTGCCTTCAATCTTTCCCAGCATCAGGGTCTTCTCCAAAGAGATCTATCTTCGCATTAGGTGGCCAAAATATCTGAGCTTGAGCTTCATTATCGATCCTTCCAATGAGCAATCAGGGTTGATTTCCTTTAAGATTGACTGGTTTGACCTCCTAGCAGTCCAGGGGACTCTCAAGAGTCTTCTCCAGCACCACAGTTCAAAGGCATCAATTCTTCGGCGCTCGGCCTTTTTTATGGTCCAGCTCTCACAGCCATACATTACTACTGGAAAAACCATAGCTTTGACTATGCAGATCTTTGTCGGCAAGGTGACGTCTCTGCTTTTTAATATGCTATCTAGGCTTGCCATAGCTTTCCTCCCAAGGAGCAAGCGTCTTTTAATTTCATGGCTGCAGTCTCCGTCTGCGGTGATCTTGGAGCCCAAATAAATGAAGTCTGTTACTGCTTCCATTTCTACCCCTTCTATTTGCCAGGAATTGATGGGTCCAGATGCCATGATCTTAGTTTTTTTTAATGTTGAGTTTCAAGCCAGCTTTTGCACTCTCCTCTTTCACCCTCATCAAGAGGCTCTTTAGTTCTTCTTCACTTTCTGCCATTAGGGTGGTATCGTCCACATATCTGAGGTTGTTGATGATTCTCCCTGCAATCTTAATTCCGGCTTGTGATTCTTCCAGCCTGGCATTTCTCATGATGTACTCTGCATATAGGTTAAATAAGCAGGGTGACAGTATACAGCCTTGTCGTACACCTTTCCCTATTTTGAACCAATCGGTTGTTCCATGACCGGTTCTAACTGTTGCTTCTTGGCCCGCATACAGATTTCTCAGGAGACAGGTAAGGTGGTCTGGTATTCCCATCTTTTTAAGAATTTGCCACAGTTTGTTGTGATCCACACAATCAAAGGCTTTTGCATAGTCAATGAAGCAGAAGTAGATATTTTTCTGGAACTCTCGTGCTTTCTCCATGATCCAGCGAATGTTGGCGATTTGATCTCTAGTTCCTCTGCCTCTTCGAAACCCAGCTTGTACATTCGGTAGTTCTCGGTTCATGTATTGCTGAAGCCTAGCTTGTAGGATTTTGAGCATAACCTTGCTAGCATGTGAAATGAGTGCAATTGTGCGATAGTTTGAGCATTCTTTGGCGTTGCCCTTCTTTGGAATTGGAACGTAAACTGACCTTTTCCAATCCCGTGGCCACTGTTGCGTTTTCCAAACTTGCTGGCATATTGAGTGCAGCACTTTAACACCATCATCTTTTAGTATTTTAAATAACTCAGCTGGAATACTGTCATCTCCACTAGCTTTGTTGTTAGCAATGCTTCCTAAGGCCCACTTGACTTCACTCTCTAGGATGTCTGGCTCAAGGTCAGTGATCACACCAGCATGGACATCAGGGACATTAAGATCTTTCTTGTAGAGTTCTTCTGTGTATTCTTGCCACCTCTTCTTAATCTCTTCTGCTTCTCTTAGGTCCCTGCCTTTTTTGTCCTTTATCATGCCCATCTTTGCACTAAACGTTCCTTTCATATCTCCAATTTTCTTGTAGAGATCTCTAGTCTTCCCCATTCTATTGTTTTCCTCAATTTCTTTGCATTGTTCATTTAAGAAGGCCTTCTTATCTCTCCTTGCTATTCTCTGGAAATCTGCATTCAGTTGCTTATATCTTTCCCTTTCACCCTTGCTTTTCGCATTCCTTCTTTCCACAGCTATTTGTAAAGCCTCATCAGACAGCCATTTTGCTTTCTTGCATTTCTTTTTCTTTGGGATGGTTTTAGTTGCTGCCTCCTGTACAATGTTACGGACCTCCGTCCATAGTTCTTCAGGCACTCTGTCTACCAAATCTAATCCTCTAAATCTATTCATCACCTTCACTGTGTACTCACAAGGAATATGATCTAAGTCATACCTGAGTGGTCTAGTGGTTTTCCCTACATTCTTCAATTTAAGCCTAAATTTTGCAGTAAGAAGCTCATGATCTGAGCCACAGTCAGCTCCTGGTCTTGTTTTTGCTGTCTGTATAGAGCTTCTCCATCTTTGGCTGCAAAGTATATAATCAATCTGGTTTCGGTATTGACCATCTGGTGATGTCCATGTGTAGAGTCGTCTCTTGTGTTGTTGGAAAAGAGTGTTTGCTATGACTAGCTTGTTCTCTTGACAGAACTCTATTAGCCTTTGCCCTGCTTCATTTTGTACTCCAAGGCCAAATTTGCCTGTTATTCCGATTACTCCTTGACTTCCTACTTTAGCATTCCAATCCCCTATGATGAAAAGGACATCTTTTTGGTGCTAGTTCTAGAAGGTGTTGTAGGTCTTCATAGAAGCGGTCAACTTCAGCTTCTTCAGCATCAGTGGTTGGGGCATAGACTTGGATGACTGTGATGTTGAATGGTTTGCCTTGGATACGCACTGAGATCATTCTGTCGTTTTTGAGGTTGTACCCCATTACTGCCTTTCCCACTCTCTTATTCACTATGAGTGCAACTCCATTTCTTCTAAGGGTTTCTTGCCCACAGTAGTAGATATAATGGTCACCCGAATTAAATTCACCCATTCCCGTCCATTTCAGTTCGCTGATTCCCAAGATGTCGACGTTCAATCTTGTCATCTCATGTTTGACCACATCCAGCTTGCCTTGGTTCATAGATCTTACATTCCAGGTACCTATACAGTATTGTTCTTTACAGCATCGGACCTTCTTTTCGCTTCCAGATATATCCACAGCTGAACGTCCTTTCGGCTTTGGCCCAGCCGCTTCACTCTTTCTGGAGCTACTTGGAATTGCCCTCCGCTCTTCCCCAGTAGCATATTGGACACCTTCCGACCTGAGGGGCTCATCTTCCGGCGTCATATCTTTTAGCCTTTTAACATTGTCCATGGGGTTTTCTTGGCAAGGATACTGGAGTGGGCTGCCATTTCCTTCTCCAGTGGACCACATTTTGTCAGAACTCTCTGTCATGACCTGTCCGTCTTGGGTGGCCCTGCACGGTATAGCTCATGGCTTCACTGAGTTACGCAAGCCCCTTCGCCACAACAAGGCAGTGATCCATGAAGGGGCTCAGGTATCTTGGATGCTGACAACTCTACTGTATAGAATTTCAGTACACTCCTTCCACCTTTGTTTGATCTTTGAATCAGTTATTCATTCCCCATTGGTGTCCTTTAGCATACCAGTTCAAGGTTGGAACTTCTTTCTGAGTTTGGAGATATTTTGGAAGACTTTTGTTGTTTTACCATATCTGTTTCCATCTTCAATGTCTTTACAGCTGTCTTTATAATAGTGTTTCTTGCCTCTTCTAACAGCTCTCTTAAAGTCTTTGTAAAGTTCCTTCCTGAGATCTTTGTCTTTCTTAGCCTTGACTTCTTTTATCTTCTTGGATATGTTCACCATGTGTTCTGCCATCCAGTTTGCATTGTTCTGATTCTTGGCCTTTGGCAGTCTCTTTTGACATCCATCCTTAGCAACTTCTTTGATTTCGTTCCACAGTTCATCTGTTTTCTTATCAATGAGGTTCAGGACTTCAAATGTTCTTCAAATGATGTTCTCCTTGAAAACAGTGGGTATTTGTTCAAAATCATAGCATGTAAACTGATTGGTTTTGTTTTTCTACTCTAGGTTGATTTGGAACTTGCACATGATGTGCTGTACCAGTGTGTAGTGTATTCATTTCATTTTTCACTATATTGAACTTTCTCATGTTCATGCTTCTTATGTTCCATGTTCCCAAAGTTTGTGATCTGTTCCACAATCAACCCCTGGCCATATTTTTGCTGCTTTTCCATCTTCTTGTACGAATAATATAGTCAATTTGTTTTCCATATGTTCCATCTGATTATGTCCATGTATATAGACATTGTTGTTTCAAGATTGTGTTAGCAATAAAGAAATCACTGGATTGATAAAAACTAGTAAATTGTTCTCCTGTTTCATTTTTGTTTCCCAGGACATAAGTCCAACCACTTTTCTTTCCTACTTTTTCAAACTTTGACATTCCAGTCTCCAACCACAAGCAGCACATCTTGCTTGCATGTTCTGTCAGTTTTAGACTGAACTTGTCCATGAAACTCATCAGCCTCCTCTTCTTCTTCATCAGTGGTTGGAGTGTTCAATTCTAGTCCATTTCAATGTGCTTCTCCCTAAGATGTCAGTGTGTAGTGTATTCATTTCATTTTTCACTATATTGAACTTTCTCATGTTCATGCTTCTTATGTTCCATGTTCCCAAAGTACTTCTATCTTTGCAGCTTCAGATTTTCTTTTCCTGCATGGTAACATCCACAACTAGGTGGCTTGAAGGCTTTAATCTAGCTGTATCGTAAACAACATTAGTTCTCCAGAACATCCTCAGCTCTTCCTCAGTAGCATGTTGAGTGCCATCCAACCTGAGTGACCCACCATCTGGCACTATATCATCAATCACTTTCTCTTGTCTATCCATATGATTTTCTTGGTAAAATACAGGAGTCCTATTGCCTTCTCCTGGGCAATATAAAATTGTCACTACAGGGATCACCCAATTTCAGCATCTTCTATATTGCTGCTGCCCAACATAGGTGCTTGTTTACTTTAGCTAGGTGGCTGGGATGACCTTCATGTTTTGATTGAGCCTGCTGGGAGTGTATACTCTTGGCATACACTCCTGGCATTCTTTGCTTATTCGTTTCAGGAACACCACTGCCACAATTCATATCAAGATTTGTGGGGGATTGATTGTGGCCTAGGAACATAAATTGTACTACTTCCTCTTCTCTGAGCCTGAAAAGACAATGATCCTGAGGGTCCAGGAAAAAAGAGCAACAAAAAGTATTGAGAATCAGAAGTAATAATGTGGGATGTGGAACTGTGATGTTGCTATATCTTAAGTCAGTTCTACAGAACTTTTCTTCATGTCTGGCTCTCCTGCAGTATAACCTGATTTGCTACTTAGATTACAAAAATGCCATCTGAGAAAGATTGCATAGATGTCTTCTTATTGTCTAGATCCAGCCATTAAGTTAAATCAAACTGTGGCTTTGGGGTTTTTTTTGTTTTTTTGTTTTGTTTTGTTTTTGTGGGGGGGGTTGGCTCAGTGTTATGTGAATCCATCAATTATAGTTCTGTATATTGTTTGAACCTAGCCAGTTGTGGTTCATTTTGAAACCATTGTTAAGCAAACTATGAACCAGTACAATGTGTGACCCCAGCCATTCTGTGTGTCCAGTTTCTTTCACCAGTCCTCATCAGTTACTCTTGTCCAACTAATTTCACCCCAAGAATACTTCCTTTAAGGAATATTTCTAGATCTTTTCCTAAAAACATTTGTCAAGATAATAGTGAACTTTGGTGATCCAGTAATTAGGTGTTTTGTACTCCACTATGGATTAGGACCTGAATTCTGCTTTTAAGTCCTTTTGTGAATCTGCATGCTGTTTAGCACTTGATGTGTATTCCTTCTGTAGAATGGCCATGTGTGAATTTCTTTTTCTTAGAGTTACTTATTTTATAGAACTTGGTCTGCTCAAAAGAGATAGTTTGGCTCTTGCTCTTCAGTGTAGTTTTATAAAACTGTTTTTTATGTTTTATCTATAAAGTCATCCTCTAGGTAGACTCTGTCAATTCTCTCTGGATCACTACAGTTTTCACTGATCTTTTTTTTCTGGAATTGAATGACTCATTGTCTTCCAGTTACACAAACAGTTCTACAATCTTTAAACACATAAACAGAGACAGAAACCAAACACTGTAGTTTAATTTAGCCTCAATGCAGACCTGTAGCACATTAGCTGATTTATTTTACTCAATTAATTCATTTTGTAATTTCATCTTTGAGATTCAACACTTCTGAGAAATTACTATCCTTTTTTTTCCTTTTCTTTTTGACATACCACTGTCTAGCTTATAGCTTTGTTTATAAATATTGATTGCTTATTGAAACATCAGTTTTGATGGAGCTAAAATATTTTTGTATAAATATAATTACTTAATTTAGAGCCATATACTTCAGTAATCTATGAGCCTTAAGTAATTTAAACCCTTCCAAAATCAGGTAGGTATGCTTAAAATTTAAACATGCCCTGAATTAATTCTGAAAGGATAACTATGTTAGGCAACAGGAAAATCAAAAACAGAAACAAACAAACAAAATCCTTGACATGTTGTCATAAGAGGGAAGGGAAATGCGTTATCTGTTGTGGGTCTCTTATAAGACTGTTAAGACACACATGAACTCTGGAAATTCCAGATTGGTTCCATCCATCAGTCCTACATTTAAACTTCTCATGTGGAAAAAGATTGCTTGCTTCATCTTCTCTGCATTTTAAAACATTTGATGTAACCAATTTATTGCTAGAGAAGTGTAATAGATTTTTTTTCCAGAATAGTTCTTCAGTGCAATCCTGCTATAAAAGCCAGTATTATGGGTTATTTTATTTTATTTTAATCAATCTACGTATACCTGCCTTACAGTACAGATGGCCTTTGTTGTCCACAGTTTCATTCCCTGCTGCTTCATGTATTCCCAGTTGTTAAATGCAGACCAGACTTTATCTGCAGTCAAGAGTTTTGCATATCTGGTTGTTAGCATGTGGTTCTCTTTGGAGGAAGAGTTTTGAAGTGTTCTTTTGTGTATATTATGGATGTGCAAAATTGCAGACAGGCTTTTTGCACATGAGTAAAGATTTTGCGGTTTGGCTATCCATGGTTGTTAGATTGGAGCAGATCCCCCTTGAAGAATAATGGCCACCATTTTCAATACCACTAACAATCAGCATGAGCAACTAAAACAATAAAATAATGGATCAATTCAAAACACTGTAAGTACCAGAGAGCCTCATAGTATCAGAATCAGATAGTAGTTTTTTTAGGTGCCTGGGTTTCCTTTCCTTGGCATCTAAAAGGCAGATGACTAGCTGTTGTGAGAACCTCCTCTTTCAAATATTGAATGCTGCAAGCAAGAAAGACCATTTCCTGAGGGTCATCTAGAAAACTCAGGAAGCAGAGGACTGAGAGAAGGCCTTCTGAAAGGAACTCTGCGTTGGTCAGGTTTGTGGGAGAGCAAGTAGGTCTAATGCTAGAATAAAAGTGAGCCAAACATTGGCCCTATTTTCTTTCATGCTTAAAGCAGGGAGCAGCACAGATGAATTTTGTAAAGCAGAACTTCTTTGGGGTACAGATTAATTTTCTTTTCTTTTTTTTTTAATTGCTTTTTAATTAACAAAAAGGAAAAAAACACAAAAATAATAATACATAAGAAGAAATAAAACATTAAAAGATATTACAAAAAAGTGACAAAAGTACAAGAACAAAAAGAATTTTTAAAACTTGTACTATACCATTATACAGTAAATAATTACATATCTATATATATTTATCTAATGCAAATATTATTCAAATGCGTATATATTTTCAATACATTTATATAACTGTCTTTTTTTTTTAACCTACTGTATTTTGTATAGGTTAAAATACATATATCATTATACTTGTTCATACAAAATCTACATCTATAGCCAGTCCTCTCATAAGTGGCAAGTGCAACCAGGTTTTCAGTCCATTGAGTGAATGGGGCCATACAGTTATCTTTCCAATGTTGCAGTATCAGTCTTTTGGCCATAGTAAGGGCACAGAGAATACATTTATGTTGTCCAGATGTCAAATTCCATGTACTAGGTATATAGTTCAAAAGAATATTATCCTCTTAAAATTTTAGTTTTTGTTGCACAATCATGTTTATATAGTCCACTACTTTCTCCCAAAACTTAGTAAGTATAGGACATTGTAAAAACATATGTTTTAAAGAGGCATTGTCCTCATTACATCTCCAGGTACAGATTAATTTCCTTAAAATTTTCTAGGTGGTGGCAAAACAGACCAGCTTATTTTATCTAACTTTAGAGAGAGCTAAGAGGATTCCTCCTTCTTTCAGTGTAATTTATAAAGGCCTTTCTTATACTTACTCACTGCAACAGCTGGGCTCTTCCAATTGTGCCTTTCTTGACCAGAACATTTATGACAATCATGTGACTTTGGGGTGAATCTGTTTTGTTTATTTGTGACCCCCTTAAATTGAACCCAGAAGCCCACTGCTAACTAGTACAGCTCACATAGTAGTGGTGTTACATGAGCATACCGAGGCCTTCAATTGCTCTGGACCAGAGTCACTTTCTTCCATGTAGGACCCATATTAGTGGCCTACCCAGCCTTTGTATTTTGAGGAAATGTCCTTTCTTACCATGCCAGATGGAACCATTCTCTGTTGAGATGCCTGCTGTAGGGAATTTAATGGAGATCAAGTGAGCTTACAATGTGGACTAGAAGCCCTGTTTGTTCAGGTGTATCCATTTCATTATCAGCTACCCTAATTATTTTTTAATACTACATGGTTTTGAATTATATTTCATTATGTTTATTGTATTGTATTGCAGGAATTTTTAGAATGATTTCATTGTAAATTGCTTTGGCATTTTATTTATTTATTTGTTCCACTTAGGAACTGCCTGAATCTTCCAAGTGACTTTAGGCAATTAAAGATTAAAGAATGGCAGAAATAGAAAAACAGTAATGGCAACAGAATATTGCATATTACTGTATCAGGGAAAAGACACTGTATACAACCAAAATAAAATAGCTATAGCAGTATGGGGTCACAAATTGCCATGCCCACGTTAACTAATAAATGAAAAGGCATCATGATTGATTATGTGCCATCAAATGGTTGTTGACTCTTAACCACCACATAGATAGATTTTCTCCATGTTGATCTGTCCCTAATCAAGACTTCAGGTCTTCCAAGCATAGTGAGTAAAAAAATTCCAAATATTGTGCCAAATGCCAGATTCTGTGTTTGCATGTTAAATTTACAGGAAATAAAAGTGCATGATTGTAGTTCAGCTGCTTTTGTTTCTTCTAGGTAGTGTTATTTGTCAGTATCTAACTCTATTTCTTTAACTGGAACTATTTGAAACAATGTGGTTTGAAAACACCCTTTAAAAAAATTTAGCTTGTTCCTGTTTCCCTAGCTATGAAATAGGGCAGCATCAGCAGATGGTAGGATTACATTCTTGTGTCTTTTCCTCCCTCTAAACCATTATATCCCACAAAGAGCTGTGATGCAGGCAATGGACTCTGAGTTTGCTTACACTTAAAGAATAACCAGAGCTTGAGTGTATGTTCTACTTTAAATGTATATCACATTCTGTGCCAAGGTGATCCTTTGCTCCTCTCCAAAAAAGCTGGATTATATATGAGATTCTGCTAGTTACTAGAAACAGCAAAGCATGCAAAGGATTCTGAACCTAACTCTTAGAAGACTGAAAATTCTGCTCAGTCTCTCCTCTGGCTTCCAAGATACTATCGAATAATATGCATACCCAGCACTGCAAATGTTTTTTTTCTTTAAACAAGTTAAAATTTAAGGCGGAGAAATTCTACGCCACCTTATATGCTGTAATGATTGAGAAAGAGGGAAGCGTGAGAAAGAAACTCAAAATAACCTCGCCCTGTTTTTGTTTGGTAGAAGAGGGGGCAGAGAGAAGCCCTCACAGGCATTCCAGGTTTTGTTATTCCTCTGTACTACAATAAAGAATATTCCTGGAATCCCTGCCGTGCTTGTTTCTTCACCTGGCCTATCTCAAAAGGCTGACAATCTTGTGCATATGGCCCGGCTTTGGAAGTTAGGGAGATTGCTAATGCTGAGAGAACCTTTTTGTTGGAACTGGCTTAGTGCTATTACCATCTTGTAAGGCTTCAACAAAGTCCACCCTGTTTACCTGTACTTTTGACATCAGTTGTTATTGTCTGATTTTATTTTATTATTTTTGCAGAAGGTGCTCTGGGTTGCTTAATGTGTTGGGCTTGGACTGAGGAGGTCTAGGTTCAAGATCCCAACTGAGCAATCACTCTTTCACTAGTCTTGTCTCATGGGGCGGGAGCAGAGGGGGAGATAACCCTGAATCTCTCAGAGGAAGAGTGATGTATAAATGCTATTAGTATGTCATTTTAGTTCTTGTAAACAGTCTTGGGATCTATTCAGATGATCAGGTATCCAGTATCTAGGTGGTATCTTTTCTCAATAAACAAAGTATTTCCCTTTTCAAACTGTGTATTGTAATCTCAGAAGTATTTATGCCATCTCTGGGCTTGGAAATTAATTTTTCCCAGACTAGATTAGTTAGTGGCCTTGGGGAATTTTCACCCTTACCCTGTAATATCTGGTAATTTGTATGAGTTCTCTAGAGCCATTTACTTACCCAGCACCTGCAGTCTTACTTTTACTTTTTTACTTATATTTCATCCACTGTAAATTCGGGGTTATTTTTTTCATGGTTATAGAATACACATTTTGTTTAAAAAATACAACAACCTTTAAAACAAAAAGCAGAGATAAACAAGATAATATACCAGATTTGAAGAATAAAATAGAACATTTTTCTCAAAGCAACAGGTATTTCAAAGAATCACAGTCACCCAGATTTATATGGATTAGAGTTGTGCAGAATTAATTGATTCAGGAAAAGAATGTTCTGGATGATACTCTCATCATTCCGAGGGTAGTCAGGCCCCAAAATGGGTCTGTTTTGTCAGAACTGCTTCCAGTTTGAAAAATTTACTTCTGTTAACCACAGTACTGCTCCCAAAATGGAGTTTAGCATAACATGGAGGGAAACAGAATATTCTGTTCCCAGATCAACAAATTTTGCACATCCATAAGATGGGTTCTATTTCACATCAGGGTGGCTTTCATTCATTGAATACAGGTTATAAACTTTAACATGTCTTCCTGACTATTTCCTCTCAAATATTTTGAGTTCTTTTTCCCTTCAATTTCTTTTATTACATGACTTTTGGGCAATTGTGGGTTCCATGCTTCACCAAGTTGAATGTGTTTTAAACAGTTAAAATACTTTCAGTTTTCTTTGTGGAATACTGATTGGGGAAAATACACACATTGCTCATATAAGCATGGAAAATCAAGCTGGAGGAATTTTCTTTTGGAATGTCGTAAATTTAAATCCTGCTTTCCCTCTAAGTAATTCAAGATAGAATTCACGAGTTCATCCTGTATTTTATCTTTACAACAATCCTGTTAGGTAGCTTGGGATGAGAGAAAATGACTGGCCCAAAATCATTCAATGAGCTCCATGCTCAAGTTGGAACTTGAACTTTGGCTTCCTAATTTTGGATTTCTCATCTGAATCCTTAAAACATTCTATCAGACAGCTCTTATTATTAAACTTTCTAAGGGATTATGAAATTAACTAGATTAGGTACTCTGATAAAATCAAATTATGAAATTAATTTAAGTGCCAGAGGAACAATGAGAAGGAATTCCTCCCATTCTGCTTCCTTCAAGAAATTGATAGGAAAGAAAGAATATATTATAAGGAAAAGTTTACATCAGTTATGTTAATGAACCAACACCTATGAACAAAGGTGGCTTGGAATACTGGATAGGGGATAACTAGAGTGGTAGATTGTAATGGCAAAGTGCAAACGTTTGACGTATTTTATGTTTCTTAGATATCCTTGATGGTGTTATCAGCATACTTTGATACCTTTGATTCTTCCTCAGTGCCTCTTATTTCAGTGAATTAATTCTCCTTTAATCATGCAGCTCATATAGGTTGATAGGTTGTTGTTCTGTTGCAATAAAGCTTAAGATATATTGTTATGATTTACCCTCAGCAGTTAAGGCCTATTATGCCCAGTAAAGTTTGTTCACAGATAAATATCTCTGGACTCTTTACAAATTTATATTCTCTCTTTCATTTTGGGTTTTGGATACAGTGCACTAGTAAGTAAGCAACAGCGGTGCCTTCTTTGTATTTATTGTTGTCTGGAGAATAAGATGCATTTGCTTTTATGTAAAAACTAATTCATGATGGAAACGTAACAAGTATTATGAGTGTGTCTAGAACACTGATTCTGTGCTATTCCAAGTGGCAGCAGGTCTTATAGAATATTATTTTAATATAGTGTTATTTTAAACTATTCTTTCCCTCATTTATCTCTTGGAAGTGTGTGGAGAAGCAAAGGGCAGTGCAGAAGATGAAGGTGAAGCTCAGGCTGGCTGGATTGAGGGAGCAGCCATCCTCTTCTCGGTTATTATTGTGGTGTTGGTCACAGCCTTCAATGACTGGAGCAAAGAGAAACAATTCCGGGGTCTTCAGAGTCGCATTGAGCAGGAGCAGAAGTTCACAGTCATCCGTAAGGGACAGGTTATCCAAATTCCTGTGGCTGAGATTGTGGTTGGGGACATTGCTCAAATCAAATATGGTGAGTAACTATTAGCTATCCAGAATATTTTTCTCATTGGTTGCCGTTATCACTGTGTTTTAAACGCAAAGGGACATACAAACCTGAGGATATAGGTGCTGCTTCTAGTTTTGTCAGTTACCAATCAGAAGTTATGTGAATTGTCTTTGCCAGCTATGGAAATATCTCATGCTCATCCAAGTTCCTTGCTTCCTGCTGTGAGAAGTGTCATGATGATGCTGTACATCATCATGTGTGGGTTGAGGAATCACGGGTGTTATCTAAATTAGGCAACAACTGGTTCTGACAATAATTTACCTCTGTATTCCCATTTTCTTTCTTTCTGTACTCCTAAGCACAGAAAACCAGTGACCGTCTTTATTCCCTCACTTCTCAGCTGCTGTTCCACACTTAACTAAAATGAGGTGAGAGGATCAGCAATGTAGTTCATTTGCAGCTTAATAAAAGCACCATTACGCCAAGGTGCACCATGCTGACCTTCCAGTGGGAAGCATAGTCCTCCTGCAAGAAATAGAAAGATGTACAGGAGGCTCAATGCTTAACTGTCTGGAATGGACACACGGGTTCAGTATCAGGATGCACCATGAAACTCCTCGGGAAAAAGCCCAGAAGGTACCCCCCTTTTTTTTTTTTTAAACAGCCAGTTCACATGGAACAAACTGAACCACTTAGATAATATAATACCCTTGGGCCTAATGAACATATGGTCTCTAGAGAAAAAGAGATTGGTTAGAAATGATATTGAAGAATTAGCAAATAGGAAAGAATACAAGCAGGAAAACAGATGTACAAACTTTGCACTTTGGAGAATCCTTATAGTACTTATTCAAATGAAACTTCTATGGAAAAAAGTCAACATTGAATACTTATTAATTTCATGAGTGTGTCTTTCTCAAAGCCTTCATAATATATTTGTCTATCTGAATTTCCCTTATTTGTTTATGGAATTGCAATTATGTCCCAGGGCTGAGGGATGCATGAACTACCCTTGATTCCTAATGGAATTCTTATATGCAAAGAGGATGATGCTTAGCAGGAACACAGCTTGTGGAAACTCAATTTATCTCTCTTTCCCAGTGCAGTTGGAATGAAACTTCATGCCCAACTCTCAATTAGTGCCAGTGGAAACTTTTTTTTTTCCCAAAGCAAACTAGTTGAGTGAAGGCAGGAAAGATTTGTTCCTATTATGCTGGGTAGAAAAAAATGATGCTGTCTAACACATTGCATTTCCAGTAATGATTGTGTCCTCATCTTTGTCATCAATTAAGCTTTAAAAAGAAGCTACATAAGTTGAGTTGGCTTTAGTTTGATACAGAATAGCTCTAGCCTTGATTTGGTGGAAAAAACCTTGGTGACCTGTTGCTTTTCTGACTTTTTTAGGGGACCTGTTGCCAGCAGATGGCATTCTGATCCAAGGAAACGATCTGAAAATTGATGAGAGCTCTCTGACTGGGGAATCTGACCAAGTGAAAAAATCTTTGGATAAAGACCCTATGCTGCTTTCCGGTAAGTCTGTCAAAGAAGGTTGCAAGAAGTTGAACTTCATTTATGGTGCAGGTCTCTGAGCCTTTTAGCATCTTTGTGCAAATACAGCCCATGTATTGATAATTGTCCATATGAAGATGCCAGGAGTTGTGTAGTAAAGAAGCTGTTTTGTAATTCTCTAGGACAAGATAGACAAAATTTTCCCCACATTTAATTTGGGAAATGCACCTAGACATTTATTCTGTTTTTTACAGGGATCATTTGAACTGCCCCCTGCACAAGCTTCACCTATCTGTTCCATTCTCTTTTGAGTATGAAGCTGTAAGCAGTCAAACTGAATACTTGATTCTCCATAGCATCACTAAATTCCTATTTCTGCCTGGAGAAGTAGCACAACAAAATTCAAGAATGCTTTAGTAAAAGGACTGGTCTTATCTAAATCTTGTGGGCCCATGGGGTTCAGCATTTCATGCTTCTTTTAAAAGCAAAAGTGATTCAGTGTATATAGTCTCTTGCATGTATTGTATGCACTATGAATATTGAAGCTAGCACATACAGGAACTTCATTTATATATGCGTACGTAGATTTGAACAAGTGATCTAGAAATTAAATTTCATCTCCCAGATACTATTTGAACATCTTTTAGGTTATATTTTGGAATTAACTGTATAATTTATCCAGTGCCTCTGTTTTTTCTTTCCCGTGCTCCATCTGCTCTTCTTACTAGGTACTCATGTAATGGAGGGCTCTGGTCGAATGGTGGTGACAGCTGTGGGTATCAACTCACAAACTGGAATAATTTTTACTCTTCTGGGTGCTGGAGAAGGGGATGAGGAGAAAAAGGTCAAGAAAGGTAAGATTCATGAGCCATTCTTTATGTTGGTAGCATAAAGTTCCTTAGTGGACTGACACTGGGACTTTTTGAATTTTATAAGGAGAAGATACTGAAGGTTCTAAGCATCTTGCCATAAACTCAACATGTAGTCAGTATTGTATGCCAGTATAAGAGTTTAGAGAGTCAACTATCATACTGACAGATCAGCTGTAGTTCAGTAATGCCAAAAAATGAGAACAGTAGATAGGATTATTCAAGGATTGCTATCTGAAAGTTGGTTTTGGAAACAATATACAGGTTTTCTCTATTGAGTCATCATCTTCATCAAGCACAGATGAGTTTTGGAAAGGGCAAGGAGACCTGAAATAAAGAGTTGCAGTGTCAAGTGGTCAAGGGATTTAGACAATCTGCACTTTTCCAGAATACTCCATTACATTACTGCCTCCTTCAACCCAAATATCCAGCTCCCTCTTTTTAACACTGGGTCTGCTTTCTGTGGCAAGTGACCATATTCAGTTGACAAGGTTGTTTACTTCTCTGCTACCCCTTTAAGGACCTTCTTTTTTGTTTGTATTGGTTTTGTGATACTGCTACAAACCTTAAAAGAAAAATGCTGCTGGTACATCTTGTACATGTGATATATTTTTGTCTACCTACAAATAGGCACTTGGAGGAAATAAGTTTGCTCTTAATAGATAGCAAGGATGGGGCATCTGTAGCCCTTCAAGTGTAACTGGCTCACTATGGACACACCAAAGAGCTGTAGGTTTCCCATCCCAGAGTAGAGCATTAAGACCATATCTAAGGTCAATTGACTATTCAACCACGATCATATTATAGCTCTTCATGTCAAGTTACTGGGGGTCAAATAGTGGTATAGAGGACTACTGCTTTTGTCTCCTGCTTGGATGGGCTTCCCAGGAATTTCTAGTGGCATGTTTTCGATGGTGTGTAGTTCTCCAGTAGGACTCTTCTTATGTACTTTCATCCTTAAAAGGGAAGTTGATGCATCAGGAGGATAAAACTCCTTGTCCAAAAGATTTCACCAGCAAGTACATAATTCTCTGAGTTACCGTTTAAATCAGGATTCCTGAAAGTTACTTGAGAAGACATATTTTGTGAGGAAATTCTGTAATTTTTCCCAATCTATCGTTGATTGTGGCTAGTGCAGGATGGTTTCCATGGTCCATGTGACCATATTGTTACTAAAAGAGGAATCATTCCTGCAGTACTTCTTAATGCATACTTATTCATACTTAGAACAATCCTATTAAATGTCATTCATATTTCCATATTGTAAAATAAACTCAGGTTGAGCAACAGTGATTGGAGATGGTAAATATGATCAGAGCATGCTTATAACAAAATAATCAATCTGAACCCAAATAATTTTAACAGCCTGTACCAGACTACTCTGCCTCTGATAATTCACAAAGCATTGTGCACAGTAGCTTTAGTTTCCAAATAAGGCTTTGAAGCTTTCTCACTTTCCACTGAAGACAAAGAAAGGAGAACTTTGGTATGTAGTTTATAAAAACAGAAACTCTGCTTGCTGGTCTGATTTGCTTGCAGCCTGAGTGGCATCTGTGCTTTAATTCCATCTTGGCCAGTCAAGGGATAAATAAAAATGACCTGCTGATAGCTTCTCCAACATCGCCCCACTGAAACAGTGTTAAAGGGCAGCACATAACGAGGCTAGGGCTGAGGAAGGGTGGTAATGCAGGTTTGCTAGTAGCCAGATGACGTCATTCTGTCTACCCATGTGAGCAGAAGTTGCTTCTGTTTCCTGTTTTTGTTTTAATGCACAAATGGGAGAAAATGTTGCACCTGTAGCTACTCCTTTATCTTTTCTTTTCTTTTTGGGGTGGGGAGGGATTCACAGCTGCCATCCAGGACTCTGTAGTTCAGACTTCAGTAGAAATAGGGGTGATCTGTTCTCATTGATGCCAAAGAATAAATCTGGAGGCAGAACATTCTAGGCTTTGATAATAAATAAGTATTTTCTTGAAATCCCCTGCTTTTCCTTTTGATGCATACTAGAATAGAGAATTCCCCATAACAGCAATAGGAAGCATGTTCAAGGGAGGAGGTCCTCGTCTTTCTCTTCCCCTTCTACACATGGCTGAGCACATAGTTAGGTATGTCTAACTCCCATCAGATTCCATGAAATATATGCAAGAGTATATAGACGTCATACTGTTAAGCTCAACATGCTATCCTAGAACACTTTTAAACCATTAGTTAACTATGTTCCTCACTTTAAAAAAAAACAAAACCTGAGAATGTGTGGTAGAAGAGGTGGATTTTTTCTACAAGTGATCCACATCTTCTATGCTTAAACTAGCAGCGCTTTCTGTTTTTTAGGGTTTAAATAGTACATGAACCTATATGGCTATGGCATAAACAAATAATGGTTACCTACTTTTGGCACTCCTATTTATGAACTATCCTGTATTCATCCTCTGTAGTAGTTTTGTAGGTATTTTAAACTGCTCTATTTAAAAAGGCCATTTTTTTCCTGAGGAAAACCACTAGTGAGGGTGTTTTATTTTGTATCTGTCATCTGCTCTTCAATGAAAGCTAAGTGGCCTCAGGCTGGTGGTAGAAAAAACATCTAGTCCCCACACTGCTGAAAATGTTTAATTTAGAGGAGTTCAATATAAGAACTGGTCCTTAACATTCAGTGCTGAAAGCTGAATCTTAATGCATTCTATCGCTTGGAACAGCAAATATTTCATTGATTTAAATTGGTTGTTTCTATACTTGTTCGTTTTCAGTAGAGCGAGCACAAGAATTAGAAAGTGGGGATTCATAATGGCAATTAGTTGGGAGAAATGTTAAACTTCTTTGGCCCTTTTGCGATTGGGCTCAGTCCAGATGGCAGTTCTGTCAAGTATAGTTTACCTCTCCATATCTGGCAACCTCCCCATAAGAGCACTGAGGTCCCACATAAAGGTGTCCTCACCATCAGGGACATCAGTGTCAAAATCATGCGCTCAGTGCTCCACCCTTTCTCTCTTTGTCTAAACAGGTAAAAAAACCGGAGCCCCTGAAAATCGCAACAAAGGTAACCAGCCTCTCCATCCTTTGAACCAGCACCACACTAACTACTGAGCATTCCTCCTTCCTTCTTCCCATGAGTCTGTGCTCTTTGTTGCTACGGCGGGAATCTCGCCTTGTTGTTCTGGAAGAGAGTGTCATGATTACCACAATGCTAACCACCCACCACTCTTTTTTCTGTCCACTGTATAGTCATCCTTGTTTGGGAGAATTCCATATTGAGTACCACACAACCTTCATCCAATTGAGCACTGTATTTTTGAGTTGATGCTATAATGTGTATGTCTTGGTGTGTGTATACATACTCGCACTGTATAAGACGAATTAGGCGATTATACTCAGGTTTTAAAACAAAACACAAAAGCTTTATGGAAGCCTCTTAGTTAAACATGCATGAAGGAATATTTGATCTGAAATGACTTCCTATGCAATTGGGATAATTACTTATTTCCCAGGATGACATTGATTGGTTTTCCTGTCCCCAGTCCCCAACCCTGATCTTTTTTTAAAAAATCAGACCCTTGTGGTGGGTCCAGCATATGTGTTCATTGCACTCTGTTCTTCTCATGGCCTTTTGAATCAAAGTGAGTGTTTATTTTCTGATATGTATCACCCCCTGTTCTTTCCAGGCTATGGTGAAGAAGCCCATTTCTGTACCTGTCTGTTCTCCTTCTTGCACTTTGCCTTTCTCTTTTTCTTCCTTTTCTCAGCAGTTTTGAGTTTTCCCTCCTTCTGATCTTGAAATCTTGGGTTATTTTGGCATTGATTCTCCTCTTCCTTGCCCTTCCCTATCATGTCCATGAATCCTAACTGTGCAGATCAGTTATTAAGTAGTCCTGCCCACATTTTTCCAAACCCACATGATTTTGGGAATTGATGGCATCTCGCTTTTATTTATGATGAGAAATTTATATTCCAGTCTGTGCATAAAATACTTCTCAGTGCATACAAACACCCAAATGACCAATAAATAATTAAAAGAAGAAGCACATAATATAAAAGCCTATATCATTTGATTTTAGTTTTTTTAAAGCTCTTATTAATTCTGGGGATTTGGGGATTGAATCTCTGATTTTGATAGGTAAATAAATTGCTGCAGTTATGCTGATATGCACCAGTTGAGGATCTGCCAACTGTATTTTTAGAGGTTCCAAAGACATTAAGAACTGAGTCACAAAGCTTAGAGGGGGGTGGATGAAGGGGAGGTTGAATGGACTAACTGATTCACTTCTCATTGATTGATCCAGTCCTTACCTCTTTATAATTAACTTTCCTCTCCTCTTACTCCTCCCCACCCTCAAGATATGATACCTACATAAGTTTGAAAGACAGTAATTTTAAGAGGTATGCCATGAGGAATCTGATCAGAGAATAACCGTTATAGCTTTTGGAAGTCATTTGTAGAATGTACCCTTGAAGTAACAATTTTGAGAAAGAATTTATTATATTTATTTACTTTACTTTTTTTTAAATGAAGACATCTTCCCATCTATTAAGAGTAGAGAAGTTTGGATAGCTTATAGGCTTCTTTTGTATTAACTTCTCAAACCATAAGCCATCACAAAGACTGGACAGATGCTCTCTTTCACTTTCTCATCTATCTAAACAGATGCACTAAATTCAGCCTGGTTGGTTATGGTTGCCTCTCAAATAGACAACGGTGGCCTCTGTTGAATAACAAAATGCTAGGTTTAGCCATGCCATGAAAATTTTGAATATTGTAGCTGCTCACGCATTAGTTTTTTCACTTTTACTACCTCAGTGAGGTGAGTACTGATGAATACATATTACAGAAACGCTAATGGAGGAGATGCCTTGCACAGGGAAATGAGGCAACTTCAGCAAGCCAGTCCCCAAAACTGTGGCTCCTGTGCCTTCTTACCAAGGCTGTCCTTCCTTCCAGGTATAGGCGAGTTAACTGTTGAAACATATTTTCAAGGGGATTTTCACAAGTTGCTTCAGTCATCTGTTCCACAGGAATGTGGAGCAGAGCTGCCTGATTTTCTAGGTTTCCAAATTACCAAGTTTCCGTGAGTGCTGTTGGGGTTCCCATGCACTGGGATTCTCTCTCTCTCTCTCTCTCTCTCTCTCTCTCTCTCTCTCTCTCTCTTACTCTCTGCCATTTTTCTTGTTCTTTCTGTTGCATCTGAAGCATTTTATGACTGTTCTTCTCATTTACTGTATGTTTGTTTCATCCTGGATTCAGCCAAAACTCAGGATGGTGTGGCCCTGGAGATCCAACCATTGAAAAGCCAAGAAGGGGTGGAAAATGAAGAGAAGGAGAAGAAGAAGGTGAAGGTCCCAAAGAAGGAGAAATCAGTGTTGCAGGGAAAGCTCACCCGCTTGGCAGTTCAGATTGGAAAAGCAGGTAAGTGCATTGAAGAGGTTTAGCGGTTGTCTACTAAGGCTAGTCCCAGATGATTAGATTAGTTTCTAGAAAGCTAGGATTTATGAATGAGCAGAATTTGCAATCTCAGTTTAAATACTACAGGACTCAAGTTACAGTTCTACACAGTTTTTCAGTATTGTTCCAACCCAATGCTTCTGTAGTATCTTTTTTACTGCATATGAAGCAGACTCAGCTTGAGTCTATCTGGCACAACTCTCCAGGGCCTCTGATGGAAATGTTTTCTAGTTTTCTTGCCTGCAACCCTTCTCAGGTAACATATTAAGCTTAGAATATCTGTATAAAAAGATGAGCTTTAACACTGGTAAAGTATGTACACTGAACACTGATATTTCCAACTACATCTGGAGGACTACAAGTTCTCCATTCCTGCTTTAATAAAATAGCCTTAATCCAGATCTGCTGCCTTCTTTCCAGTTACATCCATGATGCAGTCAATCCTGTAATCTGCTGGAGACAGCCCTTTGTCACAAAGCTTTTTTTTTCTCTTCCTCCTCCTCAGGATTGATTATGTCAGCAATCACAGTTATTATTTTGGTGCTATATTTTGTGATCGACACTTTTGGGATTCAAGGAAGATCATGGCTGGCTGAGTGTACTCCCATCTATATCCAGTACTTTGTCAAGTTCTTCATTATTGGTGTCACTGTGCTAGTTGTAGCTGTTCCCGAGGGCTTGCCCCTGGCTGTCACTATCTCTTTGGCCTACTCTGTGAAGGTGAGAATATGGACTCCACAGGAAATTCCAAGGCTTGATGTCAGGCTTCTGGATCTAGATATGAAGGGAAGATTGCATGGGCTAGGATGTGATGTTAAATTACCTGGTTTTTATTATAAAAAGGCTAGATTTGGGTGCGGGATGACAGGCACAAGATGTCATGGAATATACTTGTGTTCACTTGTAAGTTGCTTCTGCCCTGTTTTTTCATTAAGATGCATTTTTAAAAGTGTATGTGTGTATGTCTCAGCAGATGGCAGCACCTGACTGATGATATCTTGGCTTGAAAGCTAAGCAGGTTGGGCTTGTCTAGAATTTGGATGGGGGAATACCAGGGCTATAGGCTAGACTGGGAAGTTGAAAAAAATTCCCGTACTGTTATCAAGACCACATGGTTGTATTACCAGTAGTCAAACTCAACTTGATAGTGGCTTTATCTTTTACATATATTTTGAATATGTTTCCTCACAAAATAAGGCATCATAATGTGATTGTATGAAGCGGACTTTAAAATACATTTTGAGGTTTTTTTAAATAACTCAAAATGTTTGAAAGAATGTGACTTTGGAAAATTGAAAAAGCAGAGCTATACTTTTTGTCCAGTATGCTCAATTTTTTAAAAAAGTACAGGATCCAAAATATGCATTCTAATCTGTATATTCATCCAATTACTGTAGATCAGTTTGCATGGGAATTCTCAAAGATTAAATTCATCAAGTAGCTTTAGGCAGACATGCCCATGGTTCTATAACTAGATGAATATTGAAAAATAATTTTAAACATTAAAATTAACAGCAGCTATACTAATCCCAGTGTTCAGTTCAAATGTTATATCTGCTTGCCTTCACTCACTGGATTCCCTGTCTTTTCTAGATACAGACACAGATTTGTATCCATATATCTTTCTGTCTGTTAATTTTACCATGTTACACTATAGGGGATGCAAGATTTCTAGGTGCATTGTTGAAAGCTGTGACTTTGGGGTTGTTGTTTTTCTAAAAAAGTATCCTCTATTTTAGTCATTCCCTTTCTGATCTGTGCATCTTCATGCTAATTTAATTACCAGTCTCTCTCTGTGCCACTGAGTAGCTCTAATCTGTTTTGGTATTTTTTGTTTTCCTAACACAGAAAATGATGAAAGATAACAATCTGGTTCGGCATCTGGATGCTTGTGAGACAATGGGCAATGCCACCGCTATTTGCTCAGACAAGACTGGGACCCTCACCATGAATCGGATGACTGTGGTGCAAGCTTATGTGGGAGACACCCACTATCGACAGATTCCTGACCCAGAAGCTATTCTGCCCAAGGTCCTGGACCTTATTGTCAATGGTGTTGCAATAAATTCAGCCTATACCTCTAAAATCTTGGTAAGTTCCAGTTTATTTTGGAGTTTACATTTAACATCTTTTATCCAGTCCAGGGGTACACAGTCAGGGGTATGCTTCATTTAGGAGCGCAGACCTCCTAAAAGCTTTGGATGCTACCCTCAAAGGCCTTGAAAAAGCCATTTTTAATATGACAGAAGAGGAAAATTATTAAATGCTTGGGGAATATTGAGAGCCAGTTTGATGTAGTGGTTAAGGTGCTGGCCTAGAAAGCAGGAGACTGTGAGTTGGGTGACTTTGGACCAGTCACTTTCTCTCAGCCCAGCCTACCTCACAGGGTTGTTGTGGGGAAAATAGAAGGCAGGAGTATTAGGTATGTTCGCTGCCTTGAGTTGAATATATATATAGGATAAAAGTTGAGTTGAATATCTATTGGATAAAAATCCTCCTCATTCTCACCTCACATTCACAATAATGGCATATATTAACAAAATATACTTCCCTCCTGAACATTTGGAAGTGATTTCTGTGAGAGAAAAAAATGAATGAATGAACTCTTCCCAAAAATCCAATCGGCAAATCAAACCAATAAGAAAATTCTAATATTTTCTTTCCACAGATAGAAACTGAGACTTACAGAGATTAAGGCTTTAATTTCTGAAAGGTAAAACATACCTAGGACTGTCAGAGGCATCTGCAAGCTTGAAGGTTTTCATCAAAAGGATGAAGCCAGTGGCATGACACAAGCTCTATTCCTTTCATGTGTGTGTACATACAGAATACATCGTGAATAAAAGGGACACTGCCTTCCTCATCCCCTGCCCTCCCCCGCTTCAAACCTTTTCCCCCAAAGATGCCTCTGAGTACTGTGCCGCTTTCTGGATTCAGAGGGGAAAAGATTACCGTATTTTTCCATCTATAAGATGCCCCCATGTATAAGACGACCCCCACTTTTCCAACCCAAAATTAAGAAATCAATATTTTAAAAATAAAGCAGAACACATTTTTATTTAGTAATTAGGTAACATTTACATGATACACTCAGTGGGAGGAGGTCCAAACTGTCTCTCTGCAGCTCTATTTCCATGCTCTTTTGCATAACTGATTACATTCAATCACGAGTGAAACTGCCAGTAGCTTGTCTCTGCAAACAAACTTCCTCCAATTGGTTTGTTCAGCATCAGCTGATGTCAGTTACATAAGGCTCATGATAGGAGGAAGCCTGTTTGCAGAGACAAAGTATGGGCAGTTTCACAACCGCGCGGTTCTCTCCTCAGCTTACTTCCTTGCATAAGACGCCCTTCAATTTTTAGTGTAACGATTTTAGAAAAAAGTATCATCTTATAGACGGAAAAATACGGTATTCAAAAAGTGCACAGGCACAACTTGCACACGTTGCTTATGGATGTTCCCTGGAAAAGACATTCAAGGTGCAAGCAAGTATAATGTACTTACCCTTGCACACCCATATCACTCTTCCCCCTTAGACTATATCAATACACAGCCCTAAAATGAGCATCCATCTAGCTAACTTACTATTGGTTTTTTAAATTTAATTTAATGTCATTTGTTTCCCTCTGAAATTCTGTTTGTTAGTGCTCAATGCCTGCCACAAATTCAGACATTTTCTATTGCAGTCTTCTTGCTATTTTCTAATAAAGTTATTTGGAGCTAGGTGTAGGCAATGTGGGGTATCAAATGCCTTTTTTATTTAAAAATGCATTCAGGGGAGTTTATTATTATTAGGATTGTGATAAGAATGAATGGGGAATTTAGCTTCTCCCCTGCTTTAATATTGAGAAAAAGTGATCTTCTGAATCAGATTTTTATATTGGAATTGATGCTAAGGCCAATATAATTTAATACTATGGTTCATTTGGCTTTGGGGAAATGTCCTTTTTTACCTCAAGATACGATGGCCATTGATTTAGAATCATGGAATCATGGAGTTGAAAAGGATCATTGGGTCTAATGCTCTATTCAGTGTAGGAATTCAGGCATCCCTGATGGTTGGCTTCTTCTGGAACGTAGGTGGCCAGCTTCTCTATGCTTCATACATTATTTTATTTCTTGTTGGTGTATTTTGAAACATAGACTAGTGTCTTTTATACCCTAATTACTATGGTGCAGTTAAAAGGAACATATTAATAAGTATTGCATGATCATAATTTTTTTTCAATGTTCAGGGGAAAAATCAAGAGTGGGTGGATAGTGAGAGAGCTTAAATTTTATTTTTTCCTTGGTCTTCACATCTCTACTAGGGAACACTAGTGGAAGAAAGCCATTGCATTCGTACCCTTTTGTAGGCTCCAGTTGGAATCTGGTTGCCCACAGTGGGAAGACAATCCTGGATTAAATAGACTTCTAAACCAACATAAGTTTCCTTATTTTATTATCTTAATCATATATATTGTCTTAGTTCTATCTCACCACCACTGCCCACTGAAGTTTTAATCTTTCTATGAGATTAATTAAACCAAGTAATTGTGACTAGGTTAAGTTGTTAGGGTATGAGAAGTTACTATATAAATTACCATTAATTTCTCTTGTTATATTTGGTTTGGGATTTTAGCCACCAGAGAAAGAAGGGGGACTCCCACGTCAAGTTGGAAACAAGACAGAATGTGGACTTCTCGGCTTCGTTCTGGACTTGAAGCAGGATTATCAAGCTGTCCGTAGTGAAGTGCCTGAGGAAAAGCTCTATAAGGTCTACACCTTCAATTCTGTCCGCAAATCTATGAGTACAGTGCTAAAGAACCAGGATGGGAGTTTTCGCATGTACAGCAAAGGAGCTTCTGAGATCATCCTGCGCAAGTAATTGTCCTTTCAATGATGGTATTATTCATGCTTCTTGAGACGCTATTTTTGACAAGAAGCGTCCATGAGATGGGTGCAGCAGACCTGATAGTGGAGAAGCGCTGTTTCTAAATGGGGAACATTCACATGGAAAGAATGCTCAGTTTAAGAATATTTACAATGGAAAATCTGAAAGAATCTCTGGTAGTATATACAAAAAGGAAAACTTATTAGCTTTTCTATTTTCTTTTTAATTGGTACTCTGACAGCATATCTTCTCTCTGGCATTTTTCTAGTTGTCTAGGAAAGGCTTTATAAACTTAATTCAGACTCTCCAACCTGATTCCTTCGTATGTTTCACTCAGGAAAAGTTTGGGCTAAGTAAATTGAGAAATGGTTGAAGCAACAAGGAACTGATGAGACATCTCTTATTTGCTTATTATTGCATTAACCTTTTGTGTTAACCTGTGAACTAAAGTTTGAAAAGAGTTTGCAGAATGCGCTTCCATTTCTGAATCTTACTCAAAAATAAGTTACTTAATACTTAAAATCTTCAGTCATTATTAGCAGAGTATAAGATGGAGCCATATATTTGACCTTTATTTGGGATATCTTGGAATCAGCCCTTCTCATCTGCCAGGGTTGCCTTCCCAAACTCATCAAATGAATGAAGGTAGTAGCCCAAGTTAACATTCAAGATTGTTTTTAAAGCTGTTCCAGTATAGACAGTGTGAACTCTGGGATATTCCAATGCTTTTTCTAACTCATTGACCAGGAATAATAAAAGTCTTTCCTTCCAGTACAAATTAGCAACTGTGAGAGGTTATATTTAACTTATATATTTGCAAGTGTGGGGGTTCAGTTAGCAATGCAAGGGTTAAATCTCCTGCACTTCCACACGTACACATGTCTACACACTCTGACGCTAGAAATCCATTTTGATCATCCCTCTTGAGTCTCCATTTTTAAAGAAATCACACAATTGATAATTACCTGAAAATGTATGTGTCTAATATATTCTTTAAGAAGAACTTGTAAATTGCTGTTTTCCTAATCTTATTTGATTGAAGTGGAAATATGGGGAATGAAAATGAACAAAGAGAAAGTTGAAAAGGATGGTGATGTTCTCTTAGGCTAAGTTTTCACTATATTTTTTAAAATGCTTAAGCAGTTCCCAAGGAATCCTTTTAAAAAAAGACTTGAAGAGACAGTGTTTTTCCAAATATAGATAAGCATTCACTCATCACTTCACCAAACTCTCCAAGTTAAAAGTCTTATGCACAATATTGGCCAGCACACCCCACACATTCAACTTCTGCCAAAATTGTAGCCTTAACTTACAGCCCCAAATGATAACAGTCCATAGCTATTTCCATCAGCCTTTGATTAATAGGACAACAGAATTCAGGCTCCTATAGAATCAAACAAAATCATGGATTTTAAAGTATGCCATTTCTTTACAGTGTCTGCACACTGAATCTACAAAATTAAATACACATTTCTTATAGTTTAAAATATACTAATGACTAAGTACTTTACCTAGTTAGGTATATTCAGTTACACCATTTAAGAAAATTTTGCCCTGGCCTTGAGAACTTTCTTTATACTTTGCAGTTCTATCCACAAAGCACTCTTTCCTTCTCTTTAAGTTGAAAGTAATACCATTGTGCATAATTTTTAAGAAACAATATTCTATATGCAGCTCATGTCAGAGAAAAGTTTGGTCTTGAAGGCTGACAGTGAAGGGCAAGATGAAGCTATGAGAGCCCTAGAACTTTGTGTAAGTCCCCCCAAACACAACAAAAAAGACCTTCTCCATTCCCTTCCTTGACTCCCTACTTCCTGCCATTCAAGGATCCAAGACACTGGGGTGCTAGGAAGCAGGCTTTTGTAGGGGGGAATTAGCTTTATACCCCCTGCTTGCCTTCTGGGGTCCTCCCACCACCACAATAAATCAGTGTAGGTATCTTGATCTGCTTCATTTGCAATCTTCTCTAAAGATTAAAAGCATAACATTTAATCAGAATAAAATAACAAAAATTTAAACTGCTTTGTATTTTCAACCTCTGCTCCCATTAATATATGAAATTACTTCAGTTCAAAACTCTCTTCACTTAAGCCTTTGACTATTCTAACTGAGAAATTAAACTAGGGGGCAGCAGAAATATGTTCTTGTCACTGAAGAAGGCAATATGTCCTTCCGCATGACTTACTTTGTTTTGTTTGTCTGAGGGACAATCAAGACAGGGGCTAGTCTTTTCTTTTTCTCAGTGTGCCTTTGCCTAGGAGAATATTTTCCTTACAATTATATAAATGAAGTGTGTGTGAAGGAAATCTATGAATGTATGTATAGCAGGCATGGAGAATCTCCACCTGCACACCACATACGGCCCAAAAAGCTTTTCTTTGTGGCCCTCAAGTCTTTCCTCAAACCCCACCCCTCTCCCCATAGGGGCTTGCCTTCTCATTGCACAGTAATGTCTGTGGAAGAAGCAGTCCTTCATTTCATAGATAGTTCATTGCCTGTTCCTGCTGTGAGATGAAAGAAGGAGCCCTTCGATACTACACAACATGGAAGGGCATCAAACTGTCAGGTAGAAGGAGAAACCCATGGGTAGCTCAGTGTCTTTCCATGGTGAGGACTGCAAAGAGTGTGAGATGCACATCCTGTTGATATGTCCTCTACAGGTAGCTTAAGCCTTGCTTGGAAAATATGAGCGTAGTTTTTGAAACACATGCTTACTCCTTTTGGGTTTTTTCCCCTTGACATAGGTGCACAAAAATTTTGGACAAGAATGGGGAACCACGATTATTTAAAGTGAAGGACCGGGATGAGATGGTGAAAAAAGTGATTGAACCAATGGCTTGTCAGGGGCTGCGTACTATTTGTCTGGCTTACCGGGACTTCCTTGCTGGTGTTGAACCTGACTGGGATGCTGAAAATGAGGTTTTGTCTGACCTTACTTGCATCACTGTTGTCGGCATTGAGGACCCTGTTCGTCCAGAGGTACTGGGATGACTCTTTCCTGTGTGCATGTAGCACAATGAATATTAGATTAGTTTTCCCAACCTGGCACCCTCCAGCTAGCTAGAGGTTATAGGGATTGAAGTCCAGCAAATCTAGAGGGCATAAACTGGACAAGGCTATTCTTATCTTAACCTTACTCTATCCATGCTGATTCTTTTTTCTTTCTGTTGTTTCCAATTTTATTCCCTTGCTGACTGCTTCGCCCCTGTTTTGCTCCCTCAGTACATTCTGGTGGCTGTATCTCATCTCATTTCTCTGACTTGCCCACTTAGATTGTTCTGCTTTCTGCTTACTCTCTCTCACCTTTTACTTTCCTGCAGGTTATTCCTTTATTCTTTATTTTGTTTTTTCATTGCTTTGCTTTGGATCTGCTTTTTATGCATCTTTGATTCTCTTGGGCTACCTGATCCTTTTGGTTTGCCCTGTTTCTGTACTTGTACCAATGAATACCTTTAGAGGCTGTTCCACACACTTTCCACCTTTATATTGCTGTTCATTTTCTACCAGCAGTTGAAGATACTTCTATTCTCAGTCAGCAGAGACTCTGTATTCATTGGTAACAACCTTGTGTTACCAGTAAGGTTGCTACTTGTGAGAAGGGCCCTTCTGAGATTAATAGCAGAGTTGCACTTCTATTCTTCACAGCTGCCTAGCAGGGAGATAGTTGAAAGCTTTTTCTTTCATAGGTTTGCAGTAACAAGAACTAATCTGCACTTTTTGAATTTCACCCTGTTTTGCAGCTGTTACAGGTATTAGAAATTGTCAGGAAAAGACATGTAGACATCTAGAAAAGGAAAGAGAATTTTGACTGATAACTGCTTCACTTAGTAAGACTCCGCTTTCTTAGAAGACAGGGTATATTTTATGAGTAACTATTAAAGGACACCAGATCCTTCTACCCTAAATGTGGCAACTGTAATTTACAAATTCCTCTCTGAAGCAGCCACAGATATGCTAGCAAGAAATTATGGTTACTGAGGGAAATTGATTATCTTTGATTTACTGCATCCTTCCCACGCTCTGTTTTCTCTCATAGTTTGCTATAGGGGTGACAAGCAGACAACTGACCTAACATAATAAGCCATCCCATGACTGCTACTTGATTACATTTCAGAATTGGCCCCCCGCACGCTGTTCCCATAATTAGATGCTGAAGTATCTGGGATTGGGAATGGCTTCACAGATGTCCTACATGCACTAGTCTGGAGGCGGTGATTCAATTTGCTGATTTCTTAATGATGTTTCTCTTCTCAGTCCCCACCAACTACTATCACCACTCCCAGAGCTCTGTATATAGTTTGATCTGTATAACGTAAACCTATTAGAGCAGTGATGCTCTGTTGCAGTCAAGAGGTAGAAATTAGCCTGTTTCCATACCATACTGCCATCCCATAATAGGAGAGAGGTAAAAAGGATCCCTAACAGCAGTGTATATTTGAAGAAAGGCAAGAAGTCCTTAGAGGCAAGAAGGATGCCTGATCCAGAAATCATTTAGCACAAATATTTTGCTCGGGTATATGTGGAGAAGCCACAATTCACTATGCATATAGTATTGTATACACATGCAGTGAAATACGTGTGTGTTACCCAGGTGTCACAAAATTATTAGTTACAGAGTGGCAGAGTGGTGGGCAGGAGAAGGACACATTTCACAGGCCCATTAGGAAGAATGAAGAGCAATTTAATGCTTGGGCATTTTTCTATTATTGCATCTAGATAGTGCCATTCAAAATAATCTGCAAGTTAGCAGCTTACCATGCTTGTAGCTCCTGTTGTAATTTTTCCCACTTCTTAATGGAAGCATTGACCTTCCATTGCAAGTTGCAAGGTCCCTTTAAATCACAAAATAATGTACACTGCATTTAAGCAATTACAGACCTGGTTTCTTCTCACAAACTGTTGTGAGATTTATATTAGGACCCTGGGGTAATGTAGAATGTTCTTTTAAAAAGCAAGAAATTTCCATTATGTCATGTTTGCATTATGATATTAACTGTTTTAAGAATCCAATAGAGCTAACTTAAACTGAGTAAGAGGTAGTGGCTGCCCCCGAAGAATTGCATGAGGGGCAACTGGAACTTGGATCTCCCTGGTTCTTGTTCAACACTTGACTAGCTAATCTATGCCATTGACTTTTGATTTCATGACATAATTGTTCAGGTAAGTGGAACTGATAGCCAAGCGTTGGAGGGTAGGGTGCTCTTACTTGGGGTGTCAGCCACCGAACTCTCCTTTCTCCACCCCTGCTTTCCAGTCTCTCCTCACCAGTCCTTTAGGCTCTTTGAATTGTTCTCCTAAATGTTTTCTGTTTCTGCAAACCTTGATGTCCTTTAACCCTCTTGTTTGTTCCTCCTTGTAAACCGATTAAGATGTCATGACAATCGATGATTGAAGGATAAATTTGCGATTACAATATAAGATATTACAATTCCCCTTCATTGCCTCTTATTTCAGACTTCATGGTTTTTGCCTGCTTCATCATTTTTGCCTGCTTCATGTTCCCTTGCTTATAGATTCTGTTTTTCATGGCTTGCCAATAGGTACCTGAGGCTATTCAGAAGTGCCAGCGTGCTGGTATTACCGTCCGGATGGTTACAGGTGACAACATCAACACAGCACGTGCCATTGCAACTAAGTGTGGGATCTTGCTGCCCGGAGAGGACTTTCTGTGCTTGGAAGGAAAGGAATTCAATCGGCTGATCCGCAATGAGAAAGGAGAGGTAAGATGAGACGGGCTTGAGGCCAGTCATGTTTCTATCAGAGCCATTCAGCATTGCCCATCGTGGAAGAATGGTTGGGGAAACTGACAGAATTTGCTGAGATGGACAAACTGACTTCTTTGACTGGAGAAAGGTCATTACTGACGTTCATCAGTGACTGGAAACCCCTTATGGACTTTTTGCATAAGGGAAAAAAAATGATTTTGTGACTTATGGTTTTGATGATTAGAAAGAATAGGCTATAGAAAGAAGGGAATTATAATGAAATCTTGGAGAGAGTTTTGATTAGAATTGTATGTATAACTGCTGACAGGAAGATCAGAAGCCATTTATTTATTTATTTATTTATTATACATACATACATACATACATTCATGTTTTCTGTTTTTATTTTCTTTTTCTTTCTTCCATCTTCTTTTCTCTGTTTTTTCTTTTCTTTTTTCTTATTCACTATTTGTTTCTTTCTTTGAATGTATTTCTTATCATCTATGTAAAATCTTTTAATAAAAACTATTTTAAAAAAAGTTTCTGTCAGAGCTAAGATCTCCAAAAATGTTACCAAATGTAACAGGAGGGAAAAATATTAAAAATATGGAGAGTAATCACATGAACTCTATTTTATTTAATTACATTTGAATATAAATGAAATCAATATTTTGTTTGCCCTGACTCTGCCCACTTTTTTTTTTTTTTTTTTTACATCTAGTCAGATGTAAATGGCAAACTGCATTCCGAAAAAATGGGAATTCGTCATCTTAGGAAGAGTTTTAGGGCATGGCAAAGAGGATAATTTTATGTAACTGGAAAAAAACCTACCCTTCTGATCTTAAGGAATGGATCCAGGATATGAGTCTGTTAACTATTTTTGGAAAGTGTCTGTGTTCCAAAAATGAAAACATGAAGCAGTATGTTTCTGTAGTTCTAAATTTAATGATAAACTTAAGGACTGAATTCATTTTTGTACTGCTACCTATAATTATGAAATAGGTCTTTTTTCTCTTTTTCCCCTTGCTATTCATTTTTTTCTTTTTTATCATGTTTAGTTTATTTTAATCACCATAATATATCTAGGTTTTGTTTCATTGCTGTATAATTACTATCCTTTTTTTCAATTGGGGCTGTAGGCTTTTTTTTTTTTTAATTTCACCATTAATTAAAAGGAAAAAAAAATTCATTCTGTGGTCTCTGTGGAACCATGAATCTCTGGAATTCAAAGCAGATTATCCACCAGAGAAAGAGATTCTGAACCTTAATAAGTAGTATCTTAAGGCTACAGTGCAGGTATACAGAGGGCTTCTCTCCATGTCTCTATGCTATGGCCTGCTATGGCCTGCTATATTAGAGCACAGCTAATATTAGTCATACGTTGCTAACTTCTAAATAGTTTTACCCTGCAGTCCTCTGATGATACATTGGATCCGTATTAATATTAACAGAATGATTTCTCCACACTACCTGCAGTTGTTATGCCATTCTTTATTGGTCATTAGATGAAATTAAATTCTTCTGAGAAAATAGATGTTACTTTCAGAACTTTTTGTAAGTGGAGAGGGGACACTGGTTCCAAACCCCTTTCAGAGCTAACCTAGCTTGTACTATTGGGGTTTTGCTCTGCAGGTGGAGCAAGAACAACTGGATAAAATCTGGCCTAAACTCCGAGTCTTGGCACGTTCTTCACCAACTGATAAACACACCCTTGTGAAAGGTACAGTCAACCAAAGAGATAGCATTTGCTTTCCAAGATGATGTCAGAAGAGAAGTGGAGGGAGAGCGTTTTGAGGGAACCAAGTGAAAGCTTAAGTGAAGAGTCGCATTGCATTTACAGAGCCAAATCTGCTGAATTGACATGTATTCATGTTGGACATGTATGCTCCAGCTCTAAAATGAAATACCTGGGGCAGTCTACACAATGAAAACTCCTTACCAGTGAACAGTAGAACTATATATAAGTTACATTGAATAGATTAAAAAACAGCAAACCAAAAATAAGGAGACAATAACTATTTGTTAAATACCAGTCTAAGCAAAATGAAATAATTCCATCCACGTTTGACAGCAGAATGTTGGCAAGGGCATGTGCTATATTAACTTCTTAGAAGCAGGGAATTCCACAGTCTGAGCATGACAACAAAAATAAGGCCCTTTGTACACCCCTTAGGTCATTTCTCATCAGTTTATATTAGTGGATAAAAGATCCCTATCTTGGAAGACTCTACAGTCCCTTAGACATCATAGCTCTAGGTTGGTCAGGGCTTTACATGATAACAACCATCTCAATTGTTTCTGGAATGTTGCCAGTAAACCTAGTGGGGCTCTGTGCTTATCCTCTACTGACCTTTAGCTCATTTTCAGGAATTATTGACAGTACTGTTGGGGAACGGAGGCAGGTGGTAGCTGTGACTGGAGATGGCACCAATGATGGCCCAGCCTTGAAGAAAGCAGATGTTGGATTTGCTATGGTATGAGCTAATATTCTAGGAGCTACATTCCAAACGAAACAGAAGCAGATAATTATTTGTTTGTGTGTACTTTTGCATGATGGAGCTGATAACACTGGCTGGCTAAGAAACTGGGGGACTATATACATGCTAAAGTTCTTTTTATTGTGTTCTATTTTCTGTTTTAGCCTTTTTCAGTTGCAGAAGTCAGAAATCTTGCAGCCCAAGGCAAAATTTCACCATCCTTGGGCTCAGTAGGACACAGCAGGCAAGCATTAGGGAAAATTGTTCACTACAGGGAACCTGCTTAATGCTTCTGAGGTTTGCTGGCCCATTCTAGCAGGCATGGATTTTCTAGTCACTGACTGCCACCATGTGTCTGTAACTGAGTTTTGCAATAAGCCTAATAGCCTCCTTAATCAGTGCTTTAGTTCTTCACCAACAGGTCCAAGCAGAGAGGCAGTGGCTAGTTTTTCCTCAAAGTTTTTGGCCTGAAAGGAAGAAAAGTTAAGCTGGTTATATAGACTAGGTATTTTATTTGTCAAAGAGCCTTGTGTTTGTTACACACAAACCATTTGGAACTTTCAGCCTTAGGAGAAAAATAATAATGAGATGTTCCATGTAATTCACACTGCAGTGTCATATCTGAAGTGAACTGACATTTGCCATTTTGTGGGTGCAAGTCTTAAAGTTGAACATAGACAAACTTGATGCTTACTTAGTGGCTAATTGCCTTTCCTCCTTCTGGTCTTCATTTTCTCAGGGCATTGCTGGCACAGATGTGGCTAAGGAGGCTTCAGACATCATCCTGACAGATGATAATTTTACAAGCATTGTTAAGGCAGTGATGTGGGGCCGCAATGTATATGATAGCATTTCCAAATTCCTGCAGTTCCAGCTGACGGTCAATGTAGTGGCTGTGATTGTGGCATTCACGGGTGCTTGCATCACACAGGTAACAATAGCTAAAAGAGTTAGGGACTTTTCTTAATGGATTAATGAAATAAAGCTGATCTGGATTCCATTTGAGATTTTCAAATATGGCAATCAAAATTTAGTTTTAATGCACATAAAGGTTAAAAGTTCAAAGATATGGAGAGGATTAGATTGAAAAGAACATTGCCTTCCAGAAGGAAACCAAAAGTCTATTCATTTAGCCTATCTAACAATGGCCAGTTAGATACCACAGACAGGTCACAAGTAGAGCTGATGGAGATAGTAATCCAGTTTATAGTGGGCTACTATGGTTAATGGTCATCAACAATTTATCTTCTTTACATTTGTATCAGAAGTCCTTTTTGCAGTCACACCTATGCAAAGTGCATAGGACTGCAGCAGTCCTTTTTCCAGTCACACCTATGCAAAGACTCCTACAGTTCTGGACATAGGGAATTGCTGCTCTTTATTCAGTTGAAATTAGGAATCTGAACAACTTCAGAAGAAGAACCTTCAAGCTGCACAAAAGAGATGCTTGTCTTTGACATACTGTAACACTTACTAACACTAAATATTTAATGATTCATGGTATTAACAATAGTAATACTGGACTGCAAATATTACTATCCCTGGATTATTATAATAACATTCTCAGAAGTATGAATTCAGCACCAGTAACTCCCAAGTTAAAGAATTAGGGTAAGGGGAAGAATAGCCATGGACTATGTTTGCAATATGTTGGTTTTTGAGGATTTTTTTTTTCTTTCTTTGCAGGATTCACCTCTGAAGGCTGTCCAGATGTTGTGGGTCAACTTGATCATGGACACCTTTGCCTCATTAGCTCTTGCCACAGAACCCCCTTCAGAGTCCTTGCTCCTGCGTAGGCCATATGGTCGCAACAAGCCACTAATTTCCCGAACCATGATGAAGAACATTCTGGGACATGCCGTGTACCAGCTCACCATTATTTTCACATTACTCTTTGCAGGTGAGACTAGAGGGCAATATGTAGAACAGCTAGGTAATCTGGGATCATCTTTCTGTTCTTGGATTTCTTTATTAAGATACTTGCATAAGGCTAAAAGATTTGGGCGGCAAAAATCCAGATGACCATTAGGTTGCAAAAAGAGAAAGAAAACTGCTATCATACAATGGTCTGCATTTTGCAACCCAAATCTGTGGCCCTAATTTATATCCTCTCTTTCTGCTCTTCTAAGACAGTGACAAGACAATTTAAAAGATCTCCATGACAGCTCTCATTTGATTAATTCAATTTACAGGAAGATTTTAAAACATGCTTCTTTTTCTTGTACTTTTGAGAAAATGAAAAAAATGGTCATTCAGCTGGTTTTCATATTAGGTTAAGTGTTCTCTGTGATATAGTCACCATATCCACACCAAGAATAGGTGGAGATACTTCAAGATTCAGGGGATGCACCTGATGGACTTCTGTCCTCTTTCATTAGACATATTTTAATCCCTCGGTAATGCTGAGTACACGTTTCATGTTCTTGAAGTTATCAATGAATACTGTAAAGATAAATGGTATGCCTCATTTATAACACCATACAATTTTTCTGCCTTTAGATTGTCATGAGTGCAAGCATAGGAAAAATGTTTTTTGATTGCCAGTACTACTTCCTTTGTTTACTGCCTCTTCCCTTATTGTACCTGATTCTTCACAGAGTTTATATTAATATTTAGTACCAGTTGTAGAAGCTTACAGTTCTTTAAAGTATTAGCCAAAATAGTAAATATCAGTTTAATTAGAATAAATTAAATTAAATTAAATTGTGGTATGCTTTTGATAGAAATAGTCAGGTTAGAAAATGGAAAGGAAATCCTCAAAATTAAATTTTTAAGGATCAAGTTTTATGTCGCACTTAGTGGCAATGAGAAGGCTGAAGGGGTTCCTCTTGAGAAATTTGACTCCACACAAACTGGATGTTCCTGATCCTGTTGTTTGTTTCCAGGAATTTTTTTTTACAGAACTTAGTACAGGTAGACCACAATAGGGATCAGAATTTAGGTCGCTAAGCGGTTTGGTCATTAAGTGAATCAGAGCTGATTTTATGACATTTTTTATGATGGTCGTTAAGAGAATCCAGCTTCCCCATGGACTTTTTTGCCAGAATTTGCTTAACCACATGATTCACTTAATGACCATGTGACTTGCTTAACAACTGTGGTATTCGCTTAACGACCATCATAAAAAATACAAATCTCAATCACCTGACCGTAGGGGTTATAAAGCATTTTTCCCAATGCCACCATAACTCTGGACCATTGTTAAATGAACAGTCGTTAAGCGAGAACTACCTGTGCAGCTTCGGTTCTGAACCACTAGTAGCTTCCAGTGAAAAATACAGTACTTCGTTCTAACAGGAAGAGTTATGTTTGCATTGTTAAAACTGAATTCTTCCATTCATCACTGAACAGGATACATAAGGAAGGAAGCGTCTGGATTACTCTGTTTGCTTTTTCTCTGATAGAGGCTTTGTGCTTTTCATCTGCTGCAGAACCAGCAGAAATTCAGTGGGCAGCATGGAAAAGCAGCAGTGAAGAACATCTGCAGTTGCATTCTGCCAACTGTTGAACTCTAAAAATCTCACTGTGACTCTAAGACAGAGTCTGTATATCCATCTCTTTGTTTCTATGGCTGAGAAATACAAATATAGATATATCAATTTCATTTAGTCTTAGCTTAAAGAGAAAGCTTGCATCCAGAAGGTGATGCTTTTTGCCAAATTAATGTAGCTCACCATTTCCATTTTAAAAGCTGTTTTGTTTTGGTAATGAAGGTTTTCAAATAATTACCTACAAATCTTAATTGAAGCCGAAAGAAAGGCAATCTCGTTAAGGGAACAGTCCATTTTTCCAGCAGTCTCTTAGGTAATTCTAATATTCCTTAAACAAGAGAGGGGTCGTTTGTGCACAGAAAGTGAATTAATATAAATTGTACTCTCTTTTTCACTGGTTTAGTTTGAATATATTAATTAGTGATGTTAAGACTTTTCAGAATGCAAAATTTGGCATTCAGACTAGGCTGGCAGAAAACAAAGAAAGGAAGCTGGCGGGAAGGCTAGGGGTAAGAACAAGGAATTGGGCAGAGCAAAAAAGCTGTACTTTCTAGTTATGCTAAATTGCTACATAGTTAGGATATATTACATTAAATTATTAACATTTGTCAGCAATCGTTGTAAGTTTTTTTATTTTGCTTTAATATGTGGAAAAATTAAACAAAAGTTTTGAAAATTGCTGGTAAATTTTCTCCGTCTCTCTTCTCCCCCCCCCCTTTTTGGGTGGAAGTCATGGGCAAGGAAGGGTATTAATACTCTGGATCATCTTATAGTTAATGGGTTTTTAAACCATTTGAGTTACTGCAAGATGAATCTGGATTGTCCAAAATTTTAAAAATGACAGTATATTAAATTTTAAATCTTTTTAAGTTCACCACATTTACAGCATCTAATACTCCTGAATTATTGTCAAAGTTGGTATGTGCTTTTGATGATTTTAATTACATTAAATTAAAGGTTTTTTAACAGTTAAAAGTAACATTTGAAGGTATGTACTAGTTATTTGCAAGAACTCTGGAATAAACAGTTGGAATACCCTTATTAATACATCTGTAGTAAGGTTTTTAAAGAATATAAAGTATTTTTAATTAATGTAAGATAGATTTATTTATTAAACTGTATGCCTTCTAATTTTTCATAACTTTAATAAGTTTACCCACTTAGTCCCAAACAACATAACATAAAAATCCAATATTTATACTAGTAAAATAAAATCCATATCAATACCAATCTAGTTTGTTCTTACTTTGCATTATTCTAACGTATTTTATTGTATTTAATTATTGTTGTACTATATTACCGCACTATTATATTATCTATTGCTGAATACTGCTCAATCTGTCGTGACTGAAGCCGCACGTAATTTCAATGAATGAATGAATGAATGATGCTTACATGGTATGATAATTAATCAGTGGCAAAGACTGAGTCTTTGAAGAATCCACTTTTCTCTAATTTCCAGAACAGCATCTCCAGAGGGCCAATTTAGCTTCCAGGGGAGGCTGTTCCAGATGATTGGTACCATGATGAAAAACAGCACTTTCTGGCCTCAGCCCCTCTCAGCTCACAAGTTTGGGGCACCACTAGTAGCTTCTTCTAAGATAACTCCCTCAGGTCAACTCTAATTGGAGTAGGCAACTTTGGTACCAAGCCACATAAAGCTTTATACATCAACATTAGTGCTTTCAGTTGCACTAGGAAACCTGTTAATAAATAGGTGCAATCTGATCATGGAAACAAACATACTCAGCAGGCAGGCCACTGCAATTTCTGGGAGCTTTTCAAAGGCAGCCACATGCACATTGCAGAAGGCCAGCTGAGGGATAACAAGGGCAAGAGTCACTGTAGCCAGCCAGGTCCTTCTATTCCAGGCAGTATGTATAGCTGAGCAAAGACTTCCTACTCATAACCTCTCTTTGGCCATCCAGCAGTAGCCATGCATACAGGAGATCTTTTGAGGCATGGACCTGCTTCCTTAGCAGCAGTGCCACCCTTTGGAGAGACAATACTGAGCCAATGGAGAACAGTTATGTGCAAACAGCAAGTCCGTATTGCTTAGTTCAGCCTGTTTCATCCCATCCAGCCCCCAGGTCCAAGATTTTGATGGCATCTCCAGCTGAGCCTTGGGTGGCAAAAGAAAGCTGAATATCATCAGCATATTAATGGTTTCACATCCCAAACTGCCAAATGACCTCTCCTGTGTGTTTCAGATGGATATTAAATGGTAGAGGGAGATGACTGATTCCTGCAATACCACACAAGGGAATAGCCACCTGTCAGCCCTATACCTCCAGACCAACCTCTCCTCTCTGTCCCTAACTGAGGTAGGAGTGGGAACACTGCAAAGCAGTGCCTCCAATCCCCAGCATCTCCAAGCAGTGCAGGAGTATGCAGTGATATCCAGAGCTGCCTAAAAATCTAATAGGATTGAGCTGGAGTGGACAGTACCCATTTCAGAAGGTCTTCTTCTAGAATAATTAATGCAGTCTCTGTCCCATCCCAACTGTAAAGGTTCCAGATAATTTGCTGCTTCTAGTATACTCAACAGCTGAAACCCTGCTAGACACTCAACAGCCTTTCCCCCAAAGGGTTGGAACCTAGTGAATAGTTGTCAAACACTACTGGATCCAAAGAGGGCCTCTTTAAAAGGGAGTGCCCCATACCCCCTTCATGGCTGGTGGCATCCTCCCCTCCCAAACAGAGGAGTCCAGGTGGTCATGTACACCTCTCCCTTGATGGCTGGGGAGACCCAGGTTCAAGTCCATTTGAAGCCATGGAAATGTTGAATGACTTTGCGCAGTCACTCTCTCCCTACCAAGTGTGCCTGCTGTTGTGGGAATAGAAATAGAGGATGATCTACATGAAAGCTACTGCGAGCTCCTGGTGAAAAGATGGAATATAAATGTAACAAAAATAATAGGAGTGCTTGATGAAATAAATTATACCTTTCAGAGTCATGGAATGCAAGACACTTGCAGCAAGTTCTGTTCCAGTGTGTATATGTGCCATATTGTACTGTGTAATGGTACCGTGAATGATACCTGTAGATGGAAACAATACGTTCATTTACTCTTAAAACTCTTTTCCTACAGGTGAGAAATTTTTTGATATTGACAGTGGCCGGAATGCTCCCCTCCACTCCCCACCCACTGAGCATTACACAATTGTCTTCAACACTTTCGTCATGATGCAACTTTTCAATGAAATCAATGCTCGCAAAATTCATGGGGAGAGGAACGTGTTTGAGGCCATCTTCCAGAATCCAATCTTCTGTACAGTGGTGCTAGGAACCTTTGTTGCCCAGGTAAATGAAACTGGCTCAGGTGAGAGTGCAGGAAGAGAGAGATTGTGAAAGGGAAAAATTGTCCATTATTCTCCCACCAAACATACTTGGAATTGTAGTGTTCTGTAAATATAATGGCCCTTTGCAAGGCTGGTAATTAGGAAAAACCACATTTTGGTGGATTTCTGAAAAATAAGCAGGACGGGGGCCTATTTAACATGTTCTAAACAAGTGGCAGCAGGACTGAGAAGGTTCATCCCTTTGGTCCCTGGAGAGGCCATTCCCTAGAAGGAGGGTCACAGAGAGAACCTCCTCTTCCACATCTTACTGGATGGACCAAAACACTATGCTACTCCACTTATATGTAAGAAGGACATGCAGCTATCTGGTTTGTGTTTGAAGGGTTCCTCTTGAAATACTGGGCCAAATTACTGTGCTGATGTGAGAAAAAAAATTAAATGGATTTGTAAAAAGAAAAGAACATTCTTTTTTCAAATCCCAAGATCGAGAGAATTGAAAAATTTGTTATTATCGGGAAACCCAGTGTTGATTCCCCCCCCCACCCCCGCCTTTCATGGCTATGGTAAGAGATAACCACAGTAGCTTTGGATCAGAGATAGAATTCATTTGGTTTATCAGACCTGGGCTAATTCACTCTCTCCTGGAAGTCATTACAATAAATTCCTTGAGTGGATCTACCATTTCCACTTTCAGTGTTTACTCTGTATGTGAATGACACTAACTTTCCTGCTGATCACACATTAATTATCATTGTGTTAATTCATTTGCTTCTTAGGATGCAACCTTTGATATAACAATGCATCTAAAATGTTATTTCTAGGAAATAGGATTCCTATAATCTTGCCCACAAGATGAACTTCCAATTTATAATTTTGGTTTGTCTGAATTTTTCAACGTTAGTTTTTGCTTCTTTATGTATTTGGTATTACTGTACCTGTTAGATGTATTGCATTTTTTTCTTGCAAGAACAAAGGACTTTATTTCTGAGTTCTGTGAGTTGAAAAATCCTCCACCCCACTTGGTGGTGGCATTATTAGAATAGTCTGTCAACAAAAAGAGAATCCAAAAAATTATCCCATGTCTGAAAATGGAAATTTATGTTTCTATTTTTCCTTTCCTCTCCTAAACTTCTTTTGAAGTTCCAGATTGTATCCATGTTTTCAGCCCCTCAGGTTAATAATAAAAAAACTGAAGACTTACTTAGTTTTTAAAGTCAGTGGGCTCTTCGTGCAGATGTTTTGTTTCATTTAAATTCCTTTTCTGCAAATAGGTGCTACCATTCATCTGCCAGAATAGTCAGGTTGGATTTTATTATATGCATTTCAGCAATAACACACTAGTTAAAATTCCATTTGCAGTTTTAGGCTTCTTGGGGGAGGTATGGCGAACTGACGGCTCCGCAAAAATGGAGCCAAACAACCGCAGCAAAGACCAAGGAACCTCTCCAATAAGGAAAGGATTGGAGATTGCCCACATGTGCTCCTGATGGCTGTTCCTCATGAGGAGACCTCAGGACAGCAGTTTTCCACAGATTTGGGTGCCAGGAGATGAAGGGATTAGCTATCTTGCGTGCAACCATGGCGGAGCTTTTTAAAGACAGTAAATTTACAAACCTCACTTTCTAATCACTCTCAGAAATTGCCTATTAACCATCTTAAAGCTATTAGAGACCTTTGGAATGACAAGTTTGAAAAGTCATTGGGTGAATTTTATCTTCAACTCCAAACAAAAGAAAAATTATAAGCTTAAGAACTTAAAGAATTTGAAATAAACGGCAAAAAGCTAAATAAGATTTGGATCTAAGAAAGTTATAAATGGATTAAGGGTCCAGATAAATTTGGAATATTGACTTTTACTATAAGATTTCGGAATTAACTATAAAAAATAAATAGTTTCTCATGGGAAACAGACTTATTTTGGCTATCCTGGCTATAAGAAGTCATAACAAAGATAAGTTAATTTATGATTTTAGAAACTGAACACTAGAGGGGACTAAGATTCTAAGTAGAAGGGGCAAAAAATCCAAGCTGGTTCTTGATGTCAGTTAATACTGGGACTTACAAAATGACACAATACATTAACCAGGCTAGAAACCAGGAGACTGTGAGTTCTAGTCCTGCCTTAGGCATGAAAACTGGCCGGGTGACTTTGGGCCTGTCACTCTCTCAGCTCAACTCACCTCACAGGGTGGTTGTTGTGAGGAAAATAGGAGGAGGAAGGAGTATTAGGTATGCTTGCCACCTTGAGTTATTTATAAAAATAATAAAGGCGGGGGGAGGGGGGATCCGAAACAGTAAAGGAGATCTTTGAAGACTGAAGCCAGAAATTAGTAACTACACTATCAACACTGTCAGTAATGATGCCTGCTTCTATGAATAGACATTGTCTAAAAGATGTTAATGAAGGAATGACAGATGTGGTACAAATTTTATCTGACAAGACAAAAAAGTACTAAAAGTGGAACTACAAATGACAGGCCAAGAGAATGATTTGGAAAAGGATGCTTTAATGGGCATACAAAAGAAACTTGTTGAAGATTTAAAAACTAAGGAAATACAAATGATAAATCAGGAGAATGACCTGGAAAATGTTTTCTTATTGGATTTACAAAAGAGGCTTGTTTAAACCCTTGAAGAAGCCTGTGTAATGGGATAAAGAATAATTGAAGAGAAATTAAATCCTACAATATTTGATTGAATTAAAGATTAAGACTGTTAGAAATAAAAGGAAGGAATATAAAGTTGGTTTATTTGATCAAAGTTAAAATAAGACCTTTTTTTTTTTTTTTGCCAAGTTCTAGCAACCCTTTATGGATTTTTTGCTGACACCAGGATTGAAAAGTTGATGTTTTGTGGATTTACTTATAGATAAGGGATGAGATATGGAATGAAGAGATATCTGGTTAACCTTATAGGGGGCGGTGAATTATTAAATTTGTTTATTCATGTTGTGATGAAGGTTGGAAGTTGTTTATATATTTATTTTCTTTTAATTCTTTCTTCCTTTTTCTTTTTTCCTGCACTTTTTAATTTTTTTAATTCTCTTTAGTTTGAATTAGTTTTTAAATAATTTTAAAACTTTAAAATGTTTAATTTTCAATCAAAATTATATATTTTTTTAAAAAGTATTCCCTTTGCAGTTTTACAGTGTCAGGAGTCAGTTTCTTATAGGATGAAAGATTACCAAAACTCTATAGATTCATAGGATTAGGCCATTAGGTATAAGATTTACTTATGCCCTCATGCTCTATGTAACTATAATTCTAACTAAAATACGATTTGCAAGTTATTGCTTTGGATGGTGGTTTGCCTGATTTTGCTAGAAGTGCTGGGATATCGGGAGTTACAGTCCAACAGATCTGAAGGACAATGGATTGTGAAAGGCTACACTCTAGTACTATTCTTAAATTGCATTAAGAATATACTGCTTCAGAGTATAATGATTGGTTCAACTTTACATTTTTACTAATATTTTTCCAACTGCTCTCTTTTTCTCCCAATGTTTCAGATTATTATTGTGGAATTTGGTGGTAAACCATTTAGCTGTTCTGGACTTACCTTGAGTCAGTGGTTCTGGTGTATTTTCATTGGTGTAGGAGAGCTGCTTTGGGGACAGGTAAGAAAGTGAATATTCTGCATTTATTTAAACAACTAGTTTTGTTCCCACATGTTGTCCTGTTCTGTGTTAATTGTTGCCAATCTCACTTCTTTGCTAAAATCCAAGGAGGCTCTTTCCCTCTCCGTGCATCTGTCTGTTTGCTCCTTTAACTACATAAGTAACAATATTATCAATTATGTTGCCAACACAACCAGATCCAATGTGAGGTTGTAACAGAGTACTGTTCTCATTTTACTCATGACCTCCTGTGCATATTTTATGTTAAAATACACATTTTAATGCCTTACGGCATATTTTTTAAAGTTGAGAACTGTGTTACAGAATTAGAAGATATGTAAAAATTGAAGGATAATTGTCTTCCAATCTGTCTGTTACCTACAAGATACAAATCAGATCGGTTTGTATAAATACGCAAATTGATTCAGATCCTCAAACACTCTAATTGAATCACTATGGGGAGTTTTTCAACTGAGAATAAATTCACCTCTGATGTGTAACTCTGTGGAATCATATGCTATTGGATTCTCAATATGAAAGCACAGTTTGCTTTTATTTCCCCCCTTACACTTTCATCATCTCTTTCTCTTGAGAATAACGTTTTTTCTTTCACGCCTTTACATTTCATCTGAAGATGAAATCCTTTACAGAAACAAATACACATGGAACAACTTTATAGCGAGTTTCAAAGATGTTCCAAGTGTGTTTGTTATTCTGTGAGACACTATGAGACCTTGAAGCAGTCCAAAAGGCAGACTAGAAACGTTTCAGAAGTAAATAAAAACTGTAATTATGCCAATCAAACTGAGGATGGCATATTGCAAATGCACAAAAGAACTGCTGGGAATCATCATATGACTAGACGTTCAGTCAGATTGAGACATAAAGTCAAACCAGCAGAACAATTTGGAAGAATTAATCCTGCGCATCCCCTGTTTCTGTAGTTGATCAGCTCTGTTCCAACAAGTCAACTGAAGTTCCTGAAAGAGGCTGGACATGGGATTACCAAAGAAGATATTCCAGAGGAGGAGTTGCCTGAGGGTCTAGATGAAATTGACCATGCTGAAATGGAGCTTCGGCGGGGACAGATCCTGTGGTTCCGTGGTCTCAACAGAATACAGACTCAGGTATGGCACCAATTTCTTCTCCCTTGCACAGTGGCAGCTCATAGTAGTGCTATCACTTTGTTTAAGCAAGGCCAATCTAAGGCTACCCATAGGAAGAACAGGACATGCCTATTGCTGAAGCTGTTGGGCTCAGTTAGCCACGTGGTTTAAACTAGCAGCATTTATGTAGTTGGAGCTAGGAGATGCATTCAGCTGAGGGGTACTTCTAAGACTCGGTCCTTGCTTTGGGGGGAAAATCTCCTAACCCCGCCTCACAACAAATCCATTCCAAGAGATAAGCAAATGTGAGGAGAGGGGTGCATAGCCATGCTAGTCTTTAGTAGACGCTGATGCAAGGCTAACAGTAAATACAATATGCTGCTTAGATTTTTGCTCAGCCACTATGGGAAGGTATTGTTCCTGTTGTTGCCTGCCAAAGGATGTTCTAGGACTACATAGTTCCACTACCTAGAAGAGATTGCTCGGTATGGTAAACAACAAGATGCGGGGAAGAGAGGGCAGCTTGAGGATTGAGAAGCACTGAGCTTTGGGAGCTAGAAGTCCCAAAAGCTAAGTAAAGACTAGTATTCTCTTCTCCTTGCCTTTTAATTGTATTATTATTGTTGTTGGTTGCACAGTCAGCCAGCTGTTTAGACTGGATTTGGCATTTTTGTCCACCTATCGAGTCCTTCCCAAGGACCTGGGATAGGCAGATGTTGTTTGGAATAGTATTATTATTATTATTATTATTATTATTATTATTATTATTATTATTATTTGTTATAGCCACCCCACTCCAAGACTCTGAAGAAAAAATGCCATTCATTACTCTAGGAGTTTGTCTCCAGAACAGTAATCTAGGTCCTAAAAGAAGGAACATTATCTTGAATGAATGCCTACATGTGACCTGGATGCGAGCTGTATTTACACATGGGGATTTTAATGTATGCCACTTTGAGAGTGGGTCTTTGTACAATGCATGATTAAAACAACAAAACGTGATTATGAGCACAAGTCACAGGCAAAAGATGCAGATAAGGGCAATGAATCCACTGAAGGTATCGCAGGCTGCATGTTTTAACTTTACTGAACTCTAGTACTCTTTTATTGGCAAGGCAGGGTCACATTTGCATGTTGCACTCTGCCTGGAAAATGCCACTGAGGTAGATTGTGAGACTTGAAGCGCACCAAATGCTTTCAAGATCAGAACTGCAGAATGCTTGGACACGTAGCTCTGTTTAGTACTTTAAGCTGACTTGCTCAAAACCTTTGGAAGGAGAACCATTCAGAATCATATACCCTCCTCTTTCTATTCCAGACACCTGTGGATGGTAGGTTCAAATAGCCATAAAATGGAGTTTGCAAAATTGAGTTGGTTTCTGATGATGGTGGTCTATAAAAATAAGAAAGAAAGAAGCCCTATCAAGCCAATAAGAAGGAATAAGGGGTGACCGTGTCCAGTTGTGAAAGAATCAGTCCATTGATGGAGCTTTCCATGCCCACTAACTTAAAAGCACTGCCAGCTATGGCAAACACTATGCAAAGCCTGACCCCTTGGGGGGGGAGGGTATTGTGGTTGTGGTGGTTATTATGATTAATAATGTGACATGCAAACCAGCCTTGAATCTTAAAACAACAAACTTACAGAATTGCAATTTTCCCAGAATAGCTTATATTTATCTCTCTCTCATCCTCCCCAAGAAACATAGCTGGGATTCTTTTTTACTGCTTACATAATTGAACTACAGAATGCACCTGGTTTTCCGTTCTTACTTTCCAACTGAGACAAAAATGGCTTGCTAGTAACCTAGAACACCAGGGTTTATATCAAGACAGCAGCCTTTCTATACCTGCTTTTGCAAAATCTGGAATAACAAGGTGGACAAAAATCTTCTGCTATGAAACCCTGCATGCTAATATATCTTTGCTGCTTTGGGATGACTGGATCAGCTGCAATTAATTCCTGCTTGGTTTCTATATTACTCACTTCCTAACATTGGCTAAAGAGAAAATGTCCCACTGTGATCCAGAGTCTGTTCCTTAGAGATAAACTTAGCACACGCCAGTCTTATATTGCCTGTTTTTGGCTGCCATTGGTATGTCTTAGGGACATTTATATTAGAACAAACATTTGGAAATGTGTTATCCCACTGATGTTTCCAGATGTGCATGCTGCACTTTTGTATCATACAGCATTTTGCTTACATGCACATTTTCTCTACATCCCATTGCCCTTGCAGAGTGCTTCTATTTCAAGGTCTTTTGACCTGCTGCTTCACTCTGCATAATAACAGGGTTTGTCTACACTCTGTAGGCACATGTATGCAGTTACATCCTCCTGAAAGTCTAAATATATTCCTAGGATTTCTTACAGAAATAAGACGAGCAACAGCAGAAATGTTTTCCCCCCAAAAGTTTCATATTTGCACATGCAAATGGCTAGACTCTAGTGTACAGCAGGTTGAATTGGGGAGCTGAAGAAAAAAGGCTGGAATCTCTTTGCTTAACAGCTTTCCCTTTGGATTAACTGCTGAAACGGTTTGTGGGGATGTACTGGGTTTTTCCATTTTCCCCTTCCACTTTTGTTCCTTATGGTATGTGTCTGTATCCTTTGTCTGTCCAGCTTCCCCTTCCACTGTCCTAGTTCCTTTTCCTCTTTTGATTGTGGGACAAAGCTATCTCACTCTCTGGTTCTTTGCAGATGGACGTAGTTTACACATTCCAGACCGGCGCCTCCTCTTTACAGGGAGCCCTCAGGAGACAGCCTTCCATCGTGAGCCAGCACCACGATGTAAAAAATGTTTCTAGCCCAACCCATGTAGCTCTTTCCTCCGTCAATTCCACTCCCACCACTTCTGCTGCTGCTGCTGCTGCTGCATCTCCTCCTGCGGGCAGTGAGTGATAGTCTATTCAATGCATGACTTCCTAATAACCACCAAAGGCACTCGCACAAAGCTAACCGGACCTGTTCTTTTTCCCTTTTCTTTTAACCTATAATTTGATTCATGGTTTCTTATCTTGAGAATTGGGAGGAAGTACGGGGGGAAAAAACCAATTTTCTCTCTGTTTCTCTGCGTGTATAACTTTTTAAAAAATCTTGCATCTTTAAGGTTGTTTTAAAATTCCTTCTGTTTCCTTCTCTGTCTTTTGTCCTTCCCTGTTGCAACTCTTTCTCCTTCCTGCAGGACTGAATTAGAATCCCCATATTCCCAATAGGGATAAAAAAAAGTGTGATGTCTGTCTTAGGGAAAAAGATGGAAGGGATAGTAAAGTGAATCATCACCACAGATTTGAAAATAGGGAAATGAAAGCGTGCGATAGCAGCCTTCACTTTTCTGCTCTAATTGTATTGATATTATTCCATAATGAGAAGTTAAGTTCTCCACTGAACAAGCAGTCTTGTGCATCTTTTACTAACTTGACGCTTACCCTTTCTGAACTCTCTGGAAATTATTTCTGAATAAACTTGCAACATAACATTTTCTGAAAGCTTTATTGTGGACTCTTAAAAGTCCTTGGACACTCCTGACATCTTAAACTCCCCTTCCATGCAAGCATCTCGACCATAATTTGGTAGGAGAAAAAAACAGTATATGCCACAAAGCAAATAAACCCAAGAGGTGTACTTTTGGAGTGAAAAGGCCCTATTTATGCAAACAAGTCTACTATTTAGAATTTTTTTAAAAAACTAATTCAGCTAAAACACTCAATTTGTAAAACGACCTATCAAATGCCAGTTTAAATCTTTTCAGGTTTTTAGTTTGGAGAGTGTATTGATTATTTATAAAAGTTTCTGTATTCCAGTCCCAAGACCACCATTTACATTAGGTTTCTAGTTTTAAGTCTTCTCTTGAACACAGCCATATGGTGAATTCCTAAATGTTGTGTTGTCCTTCTACATAATTAAGCAGTTCAATTGTTCAGAAATTAAATTTTCTACGTATTCAAGCAGTAATTATTGTTGCGTGAAGAGATGGGAGGCCTATAGCATGTCTTGCAAAATAATACTTGTAAAAGAAACCTTACTAATTTTTCCCATTTAATTAAGTGCTGCATTGTACGTCCTCATGGATTTGGCAACCAGTTGTGTTTTGCTATTCAACAAATAATATCTTTCTCTTCAGAAAAGTTGGCTTAAAAACAAGTTTTGCGTCTACCGTCATACATTTTTCCACTGTTTTTTTTTAATTACAAAAGGCTGTTCATCATGTATTATTATGCAACATGCATTTATTTGTTTATATCACCTTTCTTCAGTATTCAAGGAGTAAAAATTTTTAATGATTTATATCATGCATTTAGCCAATATTGACATTTTTCATTTTTATACAAACATCAGAATTTCTGAAGGAGCACACCCCTTGGCATTTGTTTCTCTGACTGTGATCCAAGGAAGGGGAATAATTTATTGAAAATTATATATTCTTTTTTATTATTATTATTTTGTGCACCACATTTAAGGAACCAAACACATTTTTTCATGGCTTATAGAAGTAGAAACCTTATTTAAATGGGAACATAATTTCCAACTATATAATAACTATATTAAAAACTATGCTTTTCTCTTTATGCACTGCCTATGCAGTTTTCTCTTGATCTTTTTTGCTACCCTTATAAAGCTCCCTCTCCATGTCTCTCCTTCATCTGTCTGCCCCTCCTTCCCCCTCTCTCTCTTTCTCATTACCTCTTGGAAAGTTCTACAGACCTTAAAACAATTGCAGTGGGCTTGAAGGGTGATTTAGAAAAACAGTAAATTTGCCTTGCTCATGCCACAGTTTATAATTAAGGGTTGTTTTCTGATAAGATTCTGAAGGAACTAAGATCCTCAGATTTTCAGGGAAGAACTAAATAGCCTATGTCCTATTCCACCCAAAAGAAAATGGAAAACGCATCTGTTTTCATTCCTATCTACTAATGAAACAGACATGAGCAGATAGCTGTGGAAATGAATTTGTACTTTCCCCCGCCCCTTGATGATGGACCAGACATGTTGAGAAGTATAAGCCTTCTTTTCCAGAAACTTTATTATTTGGAACACTCTTTGAGGATATGAATACTTGAAGACATGCTCTATTTCTGGTTCACCTGTAGTATGCTTGCTTTTGACACAGATGATGTAGATTTCTAGAAACTGTGATATGTACTGGTCCAGTATCCTAGAATAGTACCAATGACATAAAGCAGAGTAGGCAGCCCACTCTTGCCCCATACCTTCAAACTTTATCACTTAGGTAAAAGAAGAGGGGAAAGAATACTTTGTGTGACTGAGGAGGTAAAGGGAGGCCTTTGCAGGACTCAGGTGTCCTGTTGCAGTAGGGAAAACAGAGGCTGTATGGCCCTCCTCTTCCCTTTCTCCGCCTGCTGTCAATTGCTGCAGGTGGGGCAGGCTCAGTGCCTGAGCATTCTTGTTATTAGGTGGCCCCTTCTGAGCAGTTTCCACTGGGACCAAAAAAGTTCTTCTGATGCCCCTGCATAGTATTTTTCAAATTCTTTATCTTCGTGGGACCCTTTTCATATAGTCTGCCAAAAAATAACCAGTAACCAATGCATTTGCCATGGAATCCCAGAAGAGGTTGCAAGGAGTATATAAGTTGTTTAGCAAATCTTGTTTAGTATCTTAGAAAGTCTGGATTTTATTGAAAGTGAGTTTTGCAGGGGCTTTCATCATTATTCCTTTTGTTCCCTTTGCAGCCTCTCATGCTTTTCAAAAGGATCTCCCAACTCTTCAGGGTAGATTTTGGGAAGGATGGGGAGGAGAGTCAAGAGGAGGGCAATTACTGAAACTACTTCCCTTTACTCTACTTGCAGAAGCTTCTCCTAATTAAAACAAAACAAAAACAACCTTTCTGCTGGCAGTTGGATTGACTGATGAAGAATAAAAACTCTTATCCTAAAAGCAAAACTGTTCTTTGAATTACCAAGGGGTGTAAGCAGCTTAGTTTTTCCACTTCTGTAGAACCATTCACCTAGTTGGAATCACGATAGAGAAAGCATGCCCCAAGAAAGAAAGAAAAAAAGAATCCTGTTAATAGTTAGATGGCTATGGATTCTGACCTCAATGTAAGTTATTGTAGGGTTGTGGTAGTGGGGAGTATTCAGATCCAAATCAGGTAACCTCTTGGTATTTGTTGGCATCTTCCTAAAAGAGCCATGCTTTTTCCTGGTCTCTGGACAGTATTCTGTCTTTGACAGAAAAATACACTAAGGAAGGCAATGCCTGGGCCTTCTCCAGAGATATTCAATCAAAACAGTGTTTTTGTGGGCATCAGCTGCAACTCTGACATTTCCCAAATGACTTTTATTCCCTGGAAACAATCCTATAAGATAGGTTGGGCAGAGAGAGTGTTCCCAAAATCATCCAGTGGTGCTCAAGTCCAACACTTTAACTATCATACTTCATGAGCTTTCAGGACCCCAGTGTGTACATAGGGAGAAGAATGTTTACGTGATTCCCCCCCCCCCGCCCACCTCCCCTGTGCTCCCAGTTCAGACTGGAGAGGGCTGAACTTTCAAATTATATTGGAAGAAAATATCTCCACTGAAGAGAATGGAAGCTTTTTCCCCCAATGCAAATCGCAAACGGAGAAAGTACCATATAGATCAGGATTACAGTGAGGATAAATGGTTAAAGCTCCTGAGCTTTCCATATTAGGATGGCAATCTAAATTATGACCTCCCACTTGAGTAGGAAAAAAAGCAAAAACAGATGCCTATTTCATATTAAAAATAATGTGTTGTTTGGTTTTGAGTTCCATGTTGTAGGACAGAGTTGGGGAACCTGTGGCTTTCCATGTGTTAACATTTTGAAATCAGATCCATGAGAAATCCTGTTTTGTTGGTTGTTTCATGAAAACCAAGTCAGAAGTTTCAGTAAAATACAACATGCTAAGTAAAACTGACAGTGAAGGTTAGCAAGAGATCATGAGGAGAAACTGGAGGCTAACCAAGTAGCAGAGATTAAGGCAATTGGGAGTTTATGTACTGATTCTAAATGAATATGCTTTCCCAGTCCTTTATAATATTACAATTTAGATCAGTCAAATGGGTGGATTGTAATTAATTGTTACAAGTGAGAGATGGCCAATTTCAAGACATTCATGAAGGATAAATTTCTTAGTAGGTGTTGGCCATGATAGCTGAATGGATCTTCCATGTTTAGAAGGAGCTGTATCTTTGGTTATCAGATCCTGAGGGTGGAAGAAAGGAAATTTATTATCATCAGAGGTTGCATACAAAAGTTTGGGCACCCCTAGCCAAATTGTATTTTTCAATGAATTCCTAACAGAAGCTGACACAAGCCACACATGATACAAAGTTAAACATTACATCCTTTTTTGAATTTGAACACATACTATTTATGTGAATTTTTTTTACAAATTCAGAATAAGAAAACAATTATTATGGCATATACAGACATTTGAAATACTTGCTTTTTTATTGTGAAGTTATTAATAAGAGCCAAAAGATGATTGACTTATTAGACCTACAGTTAGGTGGAGGAAAACTTACTGAACAAATACTGTCAGTTTTATAACCACTTAGGTTGTGATAGTTGTTCTATCTACTTTCAACAACCATGGGCTTCTCTAAGCAGCTTCCTGAGATTTGAAAACAAAGTTAATTCAGTGTTACAAAGCTGAAGAAGACTATTTAAAAAAATCTCTAAATGCACCTAGGAGCAATTTCAACTATGAGAAACACTGTTAAGATATGGAAGTTACATGGAAGACTGAGAAAATGCTCTGCTAGAACTGCCCCCAGTTTGGTCAGATCTGCAAAACAGAACCTACTGATCAAGGCAAGAACCTGCTGTAAAGTTTAGCTGATGCAGGAGTACTTTTTTATGGCTCCACAGTACATGATTGCTTATGTTAGAATTATCTGTAACAGAGAGTTGTCAGAAGGAAACTTTTCTAAAGGTTATCCAAAGTATGCAAAGAAAAGTTTTCTTTTTTTCCAGTTTTGGAATGATCTTCACAGTGCCCAGCTTTGAATGTAATTAAAAGTATTTAGGGAGATTTCAAATACTCAGTGCATGGAAAGAAACATAGGCATATTTTTGACTTAGAAGAGTTCTTCGAGAAAGACTGGGGGGGTGGGGGAGGGGGTATGGAATCCAAAAACAAAAATAAAAAAATCCTTAGCTGGCTACAGAAATGCTTGGAACCATGTTCCTTGTAGAGCCTGTGTCAGTTGGTGTTTACTTAAGAATTCATTGAAATATACAATCTGTCCAGGTGTGCCTAAACTTTTGATGATCTTTGACCATCACTTAACATAGAAAGAGCCACGAGGAGTGGGTTACACAAGATAAAGGAGTGGGTTACACAAGATTTATTTGTTTATTTGATTGATTGATTTATCCTGCCTTTATTTTTTATCAACTCAAGGCAGCATACATATCTATTGCTCCCACCTCCTATTTTCCCCACAACAACAGCCCTGTGAAGTGGTTTGGGCTGAGAGAGAGTGACTGGTGCAAAGTCACCCAGCAGGCTTTCATGTCTAAAGGAGGCCTAGAACTCACAAATTCCTGCTTTCTAGCCTGGCACCAGAGTTGGTTTCATGATCATAAAAATTAAATGTAATAGATGGGTTCATAGATTCTATTTAAATGAGGTTTTGCTTAACCCAGTTTATTAAAGAAGCCAATCACAGGTGGTCTCATGCAAGACACTAAGACTTAGTGACTAAAATAAAGTCAAATATATCTTACCACATTGTATAAATCAATATGAAAAAAATTGAGATAAAATTTTAAATATGGCATGAAACATGAAACTAAAGTAAACCTAAGTTGAATTTGTATGTTGGGCATGAAGTATTTTTGGCCCTGAAAGTGTTAGCTTTATGGTTTAATTCGGTCTTTCAAAGGTCAGCTGAAATGGTACTAAATTTGGAGATCTTCTTATTAATATTAAATGCTTTGGAAACCTCTGGCATGCTTTAGCTTTAGTTTGAATCAGAACTTCGCCACTTGGATACTGAAACCCTATGTCCTGCTTCTCTGCAAAGTATAATACCTTAAGGCCTGAGTATTTGAAAGACTCTCTGTTTTATTACAAACCTGTCTATCATTAAGATGTACAGGGGGGTTTCTTCTAAAGATGCCTCTGCTGGCAGAGGTCTATTCATCTGCCATGCAGTAGAGGCCTCCTGCACTCTTGGGAGCTGTGTTTGGCCCTCCTTTCTCTTCCTTTAGAAAAGCATCCAAAACATCTCTTTTATCCACTTTTTTTTAACTTATTTTAATTTGTATTTTATTAGTAGCTGCTTCAAATGCTCAAAACGAGTAGGAAGCTGGTGAATGAAGAAATAAATAATGGAGAAGCACCCTGCTGGAGGAGTATATTTATTCTCTCCCCCCGCCCCCCTTCATTTTCTTTCTGCACTGCAGTCACATTTCCTCCAAAGTTTTTGTCATAATCACAGTGTTTTAACTCTAGCTGGTAGGCAGGAGAGCTGCAAAAGGAAAGCAGTGGATAGAATAGGCATTATTGTCCTTCTACCATCACCAGCATTACCCCTTCTTCTATTACTGGAAGTTGCTTTCCAGTACTATTTTTCAGAGAAGCATTAGCAACTAATATTTGGATACATAAGGCATCCAGGTAATACGTAAATGCAACAAGAGAAAAAAAATCACATTGTGTCCCTTTAAAATGCTATTTTCAGAATATTGTGGTGTCGTTTAGATAACTTAATGTAATTATGGATGTTATAGTGTTGGATTGCCATAAGAGATTGAAAATGCTGTGCAAATTTGTTCCCACAACAACCTACTTCTGAGAACTGAAGATGGCTTTGGAGAAGGCTACCACTGTATTTGTCATTATGAATAATTGGATATAAAAAAGAGGGTTTTTTTCCCCTTACAAATATGCCTAAACAGTTATTTGAATCTGAGTTATATTAGACCTTTTTTGTTTGTTTTAGCTCATCCGTGCATAAAATGTGGATTGCATTAAGATGCACTATTTTAATTTTCTTTGGGGATATGTTTTGCAGACAAGTCTTGATAGTGTTACCTATATTTAATGTGTGTATATAGTTAAACTGAGCTATAGCAAGTTTTGATCATCACTGTTCATGTTTGATATGTTGATTTGTTTGAGTGAGCATGATTTTCACAGCAACATGACTCATCATACAGAGGGAAGATGTCTGAATCCCAGTATCAATAATGCCTTTTTGTTTTACATATGTGATTTACATTATTTCTGTGACCGAAGAAACTGTGATCAAAACAGGGAATGGAAGGACAGAAATGTCTTAAGTCTGAATCAGGGACTATCAAAATAACCAAAGAATTATTAAGAGCATGGGATTTTGTGACCTCATTCATTTCCCTCTTCCCTTAATTGCTAATCTGATCATTGAAAAAAAGGTGTTGGAAACTGTAGGTTGACTTGTAGGCTATGGGCGGTAGTTGCCTTACTCTTACCTTTGAACCTTATTGTTACAAGCTAAGAGAAGCGATGGGCTCTTTCACAGAGCAGCTGTGAGTGCTGGGCATCCCCACTGAACAAGCTCTCTATTAACTGCTCTTGGAAATGACTGGCCAGTTTCCAAACACAGGAGTTCCTAGCTTGGGCTCCAGTTTCATAGCCTCCTCACTACTGCATGCTCACTGATATATTCATCATCTGCTTGGGTTCGCTGCAGTACACGGTCTTGACCGTTTTTGTGTGCAACACATTTCAGCCAATTAATATTTATAGGTTTGGGAATTAAAAAACAGCACCATCTCTTACCACCCCAATTTTGCCTTGAAGCAAATCTGCACTTTGAGAATGTGTATGTTTTAATTGTTTTTGAGCTGCTCCATATGAATATTTTTGTTGAAGAACAACTGTGCTTTGAATGTCCATGCATTTCAAAATTACTGTGTTAGAAACGTGACTTGTCTTTTCTTGCAGCTCCTGAATCCTCATAGTTGGTTGCCCCATCACATGTACAGTGCCTGACTTTTGACCATTGTGGTCATCCTGGTTCTCCATAGATCTTCTTTTATATTGATCTTATTTATTTATTTTGGTTCAAAACTAGTATTGTTGCAGCTTCTGTTGTTTTTGTTACACTTGTTGCATTCTTCCTCCCCCTGAAATGCTTAAAGACTCCCTCTTGCTATCACTCACTTTTGTGTTTGCTTGTTTTTGTTTTTGTTTTCATCCCTCCTCCTTCTATGGTATAGATCAAAGTGGTGAATGCGTTCCGTAGCTCCCTGTATGAAGGCCTCGAGAAACCCGAATCCAGAAGCTCCATTCATAACTTCATGACTCATCCAGAGTTCATCCTCGAGGAAGACGAGCCTCAGACCCCATTCCTCGATGGCACTGATGAAGACTTGGAAGCTGAAGAACTTAAAAAGCAAAGTGAGGAGAGCCCAGGGGAGTCCTCGCCCCTCAACACAAATAACAATGCAATGGACAGCAATATAGCTGAGGACACCATGCCAGAGCCAGAAAGCCCTTTACACAGCTTGGAAACATCAGTTTGATCTCTGAACTTTGACCCTCCTGCTTCCCCTTTCTCTAGGCAACATAGGCACCAATATCTGACCATACACTGCAGCTACTTTGGCCAATTTTCTCTCCATCCTCTTTATGATTTCTTGGCTGCAGGAATCATGGTACCACCTGGGCAGATTGCTTGGCAGAGGTGCCTCCCTCATGAAAGAAATCACCAGTGTGATCATCATCTTCTCAAGTTGGGTACCACATGTCTGTAGTAGTGATTTTTCTTCTCGCTCAAGTTACATGCTTAAATAGAGAAGCTCTAGATTCTCTTTAAAAGTTTGATGTATAACATCTGTGGCACAGTTATGAGATATCTCCTTAATTTTTGTTTATGGAATCAAAATCCCAGATGCTTTTATATGTCCTTGGGAAAATGACAATGAATGTCATGGGAATGTTATTAAGGGGGAGGGGGGTGATCTGAGTAAGGAGTTGGATATGAAAGTGAACCCAGTCTTCCACAGAGTGGGGTGAGGGAAGAAATAGTATTTGTCCTTCTACCATTTTGTTTCTGTTATCTCTTTGTTTCCAGGGTAGTATCAGTCACAGAAGATGAGGAGGAATATAGACAGTTTTAAAGTACATTTTTAAAAAAAGGAATAAGGCTATTCGCTTCTATTGAATAAGGCTAAGTCACAAGAAGATACAATAGTGCCATATATTCTGAGAAATTAAATGTTAAGGGAATATGGTTTTTAATGAAAAGTAACTTCATAGGATTTCAGAGCAAATTATTTTGGAACTCTTTATTACCTGAGATATGTAAGATGTTTATGGGTTACATATTATTTGTTTGATTGGGATTTTGTCATTCTGAATATCAGGTGAATATGTCATCAGTAAGGTAAACATCTCAATCTCTCTGATTCCAAATAAGATGGAACAAGTTTGGGCTTGTTACTTCTGCCCAATTTTCATTTGGATGATTAGAGAGAAGGAGCCAGTTCTTTGGAGAGTGCAAGATATAAAGGTCACCTCTAATAAGAAGCTGTCAGTTCTTAGTTTCTCTTGCATTTTGAATGCTGAAGAGTGAAAAAGTAACAGGGAAAAGTCTTGGGCACAAATACATACGCAGAATGCTTTTTTTCTGTGGAAAATGCAAATGAATCAGTTCTGTACATTTGGGACATATTGAGTAGTGCTGTGGCCCAGCGTACTTTCCTTAGTTGCTAAGAATAAGATTCTCCCCGTTTCTTGTTAGGAGAGGTTTTTCCTTTCTTTGCACCTTGTGCTGAAAGGATGCTTGTCGGTCTCATCTTGATACCGTTGCAGTATTAAGATGCTGATCTGGTGGGAGGTCACTGTTTCAGCCTTGCAGATCATAGCCATGTGGGGCGGGAATGGGATGTCCTGCTGAAACGGCTTGTCCTGAATTTCTGCAAGGGAAGTGGGGCATCCAGACGTGCACTGATTTGGCCCCATATGTCTGTCATTCACAGTGCTTTCCTTGGAAAGTCCTACCTGGAAGCAAAGAGACCCCAAACTGTTCCTCCTCTTGAAGGTGTTATTATCTGGCCACGCTCCCAGCATTCCAGTGTATGGAGCTTTTGCTGGGGGTGGTGCTTTTTATTGCTTTTCCCTTTCCTTTGGAAGAACGCACAGCAGAAACTCCTGTGCCTTGTCTAAGCACTGCCTGTCACACAGGAGTCCTGTCCTTTGCCAAGAGATAAGTGTTCCTTAAGCAAAGACACAATGAACCAAGAAGGAAAATGAATTCACTCTCTCTTGATTCGACCTTTATGCCCAGATCCTTTTACCTGATTGATTGGTCACTGAATTTCATCCTAAGTTCAAAGTAGACTGATGAAGATTCTTTTTCCATAGCTGTTCTTTTCCGGGGCTGCTATAAAGAGGACTTGAAATGCTAGGCTCAGCAAGCTGCCATGATCTGAAAAATGCCCATGACCTATCCTCCGAATTGCAAATAAGGCCCCACGTCATACTCGCCCTCCTTCCTTCCAGATTACATCCACTTCATTCCCTTCATCTGGACTATATACATTGGGAAGAACTGTAGGGAGGGGAACTGCCATTTCTTGTTGTGTAACCTGTCAGATAAGGGGGAGGGCACCCCTTTTCATTTCATTTCATTCTGTTCAAAACATTGCATTGCTTCGGGGGTCATTTTTCTATTTTAAATACTTGCAAAAACAAATGGGGGGTGTTAGGCACCTGCGTGAATATTTGTGAAATATTTGGGGGGGGGATACTGATTTTATTTTTATGTTTGGGTGGTTTTTTTTATTCAAACATGTTTTGGAAGAAGAAGAAACTCACTCCAAGTATCTGTAATTGACAGATTGCAGTGAGGAATCTGGCCAAATTTTTATCCATTTTTTTCCCTTTTTTCTGTCTAGTTTCCTCAGGGGACAGGGGATAATTATATAAATATTATGCAAAAAATATATAGTTTTCTTTAGATCAGAAACATATATTTTTAAGTCAGCCATATGTATTTTGTTTAAAAGAAACAAAGCTGTGAGTTACGTAACTGCAGTGGAATGTAGTCACATGGCTGGCAGTGGAAAACGAATGTTTGGTCAGACTCTTGTCAGCTTCCTTTCTCCGAACAGCCATCTTTGTAATAAAGTCAGTTGTGTTATACAAAAATGTTTTTTTATATAAATTATGTTGATATGGCAGGTTGCTTAAAGTATAAGTGTTTTACTGTGCATACATTTTGAAATGTAAAATAGTTGAGTTTTTCCTAATTTAGGTTCAGTTATAAAACTGGCCGCAGTTGACTGGCTGAAATTACTAAGGACCTGTAGAACATGTGGCCACCAGACAGGACTTTAGATGAAAGTTGCAGATTAATGGACGTGCACACTTGCCCATCGGTCACCTTGCTGGTTCAGTTAATGCTCTCGATCATCTGCTTGGGGAAAGGGAGGGATTTCTTTTCAATTAAATCCCTCCTTATGTCAAAATAGTTGAACAACTCTGTCCAAAGTTGAGAAAAGACAAGTAAACCCAGTCCAGCAAAGATCAGCTCTTCAGAACAGAGTGCACACTTTATATTATGTTATTTTACTTTTACCCTACGCAGCGTTCTTCTGGATGTATCTAGCATCCAAATAAAGCGGTCCCTGCACACAACCCTACTTATAAGTGTAGTCTATCCTTGCTGGATGGGAATGGTGTTAGATTGTAATTTTTTACAACAGTAAGTATACTCTTAGGAACGAAATTATCTTTGCAGGAAGCAAATGATAATGGGGGGAGAAATAATTCAAGATTGTGCCATGCCAGATAGAAGATGAGGTAGCATCCTCTTATGTATGTTGTTATGCTTTGGGATGATTTATTGATTAAAAAAATGAAATGGACCCTGGACTAGTTTTTCATCCAGTTCTTAGGAATATATTCTTTTTGTTAAATAAATTGGCAGATTGGTACCAAAGACATTACATCATTTCTTATGTACAATGAAAAATATCCATTTTCAGGAGCTAAAACTGTGCAATTGGTTCTTTTTATTCTATTACACAGGGATCTGGTTTAGTTTTTAATAGTTTTGTGCAATAAGTTTTAGGAAAATATTATTTTAAAAGGCATTTTCAAGAGGAAAACAAATCTAATTGTAATTTTAGCCATGGGCAATTGTGAACAAAGATTTATACAGTAACCATGTTTTTGGTAACATTTGAACAGTAGTATAAATCTCTAAATGAATGTTCATTTAGCTCTTGATCTATAGACCAACACAAGCACCCTTTATAATGGGGCTGAAAGCAAGTCCACTAAAGATCTCCAATAATTCCAATTCAGTGACCATGTTTCAAGAAAAGTGTTTTTTTTTTAACGGATCAGGATCTGCTGAACGTTGCCTAGTTCAGCATTTTTTTTTTTATGACCCACCATACCTCTTGATGAGATTACAGCAATTGTTGGGATGGTTATAGATCTAAGAACAGCCACAGCTTTAAAGAGTGCAGGAAAGTGACGACAGCTTCCAGATGTGTCATGAAAGTCTTTCATGAATAAGCTTCTGCTCAGAAGGTCACCAGACACTCTAACTCTTTATGAGGGTCTTCTTGATGAAGGACTCTTGGACATCTAGCTCTACCACTAAAGAGAGGACATAAATAGAACTCTCCCTCCAGTCCATGATGCTTTTAGAATTGCTTCAATATTACAGCCAATATAGCTGCACCCTAATATGCTATCCCACTTACTTTTGGGTTGTGCTTTGTAGCTGGCAATATTCCTGTTAACCAAAAACAAAGGAGTCCAGTCTACGGATTCATGTGCCCTTTGAACCCATGGCTAAGACTACTTCTTCAGGTTTTTTTCTGCCCATAAATAAATATATATACAATATTAATATAAATATTGTATATTTATTTAAATATTTTCAAAAGCATGCATATGAGGATTTTAAGTTTCCCCTTTTTCAATAACTAGTATAATAAGCAATGGTATTTTTGTATTAAAAAAAGAAAATGACAAAACAAAAGGCTGAATATTATATGGTATGCATGACAAAATGGTTTCAAAAAAAAGTGTGGTTCAAAGCAATATGTACCCTGGTGTGTTTGCCATATTCTAGAGTCCAGCTTAAAGTGCACCTGATCTGTAATAGCATTTTGATATTATTTAATCTCTATGTACAATGTTTTGCATGTATTTATATGGTTCTTGGGAATTTTTTTTTCTTTTTAGTTGTTTGGGAAAGAATAACGAGAGGGATAGGGTTGGAATGATCGACAATGAGCTTTTTCTGTAACATTTGAAACTTTAAATATAGATGATGCTCTGATTGGAAACAGTATGAGGAAATTAAGCTAATTTGTAAGGTGCAACAGAAGGGGAAAGGGACATTGTTTTGAATAATAAAGCTTGTTTTGCTGTTAAGCAGAATCAATGCACGAGTGCATTGAGAGAATAAACTGTGCCCACATGTAATTGTGATGTCTTCGATATGTGTCCCACCAGTTTATAAAGTCACTGATCATCTACTGAAGCTGCAGTAATATGAATTATTGTAAAAGACAAGCTTGGACCAAATTCATAGTGTGAGAACTATACAATTTTTTTTTAAGTTGACATGAATTTTTTAATATCTAAGGTGGATAATTGCATAGAACATTCTGTGCCAGTTTTGCCATCTCTGAGTAAGGTCCAGAAAAAGCTATCAAATACTAGCCAAGGCTAAGGATCCATGCCAATGACACATGCAAAAATTCAAATGAATACTTTAATGAAAAGGCAGAATGCTTTGCAATTCTAAATTTACATTAAAAATATTGCCAGTTCATATGTTATACTTTGAGCATGAACTCTTTCAATGGCTGAACGTGTTCTTGTATCTGGCAATGTACTATGTGAATATATAACCTTATAATATCCAGGGTGGGTATAGATTATTAAAAGAAGTGCTTAGTGAATGTTACCATGGCTTTTATTATTCTGTTGCACAATGTGGTTATACTGAAACAAAGCTTCAATATGATACTTGCTAAAAATGTAATGTTTATATGAGATCTTCATATTTTGTTTAAAAAGGTATTTAGAAAAAGCCTTCAATGAAAAAATTAATCTCCTTAAAGGGAAGGATTTGAAGCTGTGTTATAGGAAAAACACAGTTTGTTTGTATAGATGGTTCAACCTGAACAGTTCTATTGTCTCTTACTCATGTAGAGAGCAGACAGTTTGATGCCAAAGTGCATGGGGATAATGTTTGATTAGGAATTCACTCTGGTTCAGTAGCGAAGTTCTACAGGAGAAACAGCTAAAAAGCCAAGTTTTTAAGCATAGCTGAAATAATTAAAATGTTAAAGATGATAATAAGGAAGGACGTCAAGAGTAAAGAAAGAATCCAGTGTGTGTATCATGTGCATGCAAGAAGAAGGAAATTCTACATGGAGGAGCAGCATGTATGAGAAAGTTAAGATTCAGTGAGCTTGCAAGAACTAACACACACACACACACACACACTGCAATCAATCATTTTGTCCAAACTGGTAGCACATTAGAAACTTCTTTTTAAAAAAAAAAAAAAAAGTTTCATTCATTCAAATTAAAGGACAGGTAATGATTTTAAAAAGTACCATTTGCACAGACAAAAGGATGCAAATAGTCACAATAATAGCCGTGCAGGGGAACTTGAGATCCTTTGAACATTGAACAAGAGTTGTTGCTTCTGTCCTGAATATGGGAAACCATAATCCTTTCCAAGACTCTTAGCAATTCCTGTCTGACAAACCTCTTGAGTCTTACTCCCAAGTTTCTTTGTGGTTTCATTTGAATGAGAGATTGTGTGAAAAAGCATTTGCCTGTACAGAGATTCATGAGGTTCTTTCCATAAGGAAAAGTCTTCTCCATCCACGCTGTACATGTTGGAAGGCAAGATTGGGATAATGTAGCACACCATTTGCTTCCTGATACTGCACACTTAGGTCTATAGAGACAAATACACTGCTTTCAGTAGAATCTTGTAGAGTTTGATTTGGTTTGAGAGGTCTAGGGTGCTCTTCAAGTCAAACCAGCATGATTAAAAAATAAATGGTCAAATGGATCAGATAGCATAACACACAAGTCTGCTCTTTTTGAAACCAGCAAAGCAAATTCTGAAATAAATTATTTGTAGAAATTGCAAACCTTTCTAGGGATTTCCAGAGGACCCTGAGTTTCTTCTCACTTATTTTTTTAATACAAGATATCCATTTCTGATAAACCCTGAACAAAACACATCCTTGCTAAGGTATAGCATGGCATATAAGTCACCAAAGTCATCTTTGCTTCCAAAAACAAGTGAATTTAAAGAAGAAGAGGTCATTCAGACTGGCTGCATTGCTCTGCATTCCTAGGTGTCTTTTCTATGCTGCTATATAAAACACCAAATTAAAATTCACATGACCATCATCTGTTATCTGTGGTCAATGTGCTCTGTGCTTATTTGTTTCTATGTCATCTGTGCTCCTTTATATGCCATAGTTTTATTAGATGTGAAGGCTGCCATTGTTGTGCCTTTCAGCCAGCCCACTGCTGCCTAGGTATGCTGCTCTGTCTTCTGCAGAACTGGTAACACCGCTATTTGCAATTACTGTTCCTTGAACTCTGCATGGTAGAAAAATATATCAAGAAGTTAGGGTCCCAACCAATCCTAATAATACCATATTTGGACTTGAAGAGAAATCCAAGAGAGAGAAAAATGGATGTACTCTTGAGGAACTCCATTTGGATAAAGGGGTATATACTAGTCACCCTTTGAATTTTACACATTCAGTAGCATTAAAGATACACACCATAGTTTTGCCCCTTTATCATTCTATTTTGCTCTACAGATACAGAAGTTTTCTGCCATAAGGTTTTCTTTATCAGAGCTTTCCATATCAGGAGAGGCACTCTGAATTACTGTTCTGAAACACTCAGATTTTGAAATTACAGGGGGAGCCCCCAAGAGCTAGCGCAAGCAGTTTCTGTCACATTGATGAGGCTGATGATAGGAAGGGCAGAGGTGCTGTTCTTCCCATTCTGCCTTGTGTAGATGCTGTCTTCCCGAATGCCGGAAGACAGCCATTGAAAAAACGTGTAGATGCAGATAGTTCACAAATACACATCTATTTTAGAAGACATGCCTTTGAATCCATTAAACACTAAAATACTAATAGATATGTGTGAGTGTGTGTGTTGTTATAAAAATCCTGCGTGAGCTGGTATGAAAAGCAGTAAAAATGCAGGAGTGAAAGAAGAGATCTAAGGAGACATCTAGCAATAGTAAGAAAATATCCAAATCAAATCAGAAGTTAATAATCTGTGTTTTTTGAGTTAATTGGTTTCAGCAGACCAAATCTAACCTATATCCAATTAAGTAAAGCTGCAATATCTTGCACTGACCTTACTTTGTGTGTTTTTCTTGATCTTCATTGTTGCCGAATCGTTCCCTCTGTCCATTGAGAAAACAAAATGGTTTCTTGTTTATTTTTTGGCTAATTTGTTAGCTGCTTTTGGGCCTTGCTGTTACCTAAACTCAGCTTCCCAACCTGTTCCATTGACTGGCTGATGTGAATTTTTAGGAAATGGTATTGTAATGGCTTGTTCAGGCCATTAATTTGTATGTATTTGTCACATTTATATAGCCACCCCATCTCACACAAAGCAACTGCGAAATTTGCCTACTTTTAAACAAAAATTGGACCAAGCAGTTCACTGCACTGCCTCAATATGTGACATGAATGAATGAATAGTAATAATTAAGAATAAAGGTGAAACTGAGCAAAGCCTCAATAGATATCAGTGCCAAGTATTTGCTGCCTCTGTCCTTAATGTCTGTCACTGTCATTTGGTCTTGCACAGTGTGTCACTGACAAATCCAGACTGAACTTGTGAAGCCATCCATTCACGGGCAAGCATTTTTTAGTATTGTAAATAAAAAGATACAAAAAATGAGGCCCATTTCTTTCTCACTTCCTAGTATGTTCCTGGTTTCTGGGTGTGCCAAGCCATCTGCTCTGGTGGTAGATGAGTTCCCAGTGACTCTGCCTATGTGGTTGATTCTCCTCTTTAATATCCTTGCTCCAAAGATGTGGATATTTGTGGTTCACAGTTTGGGAGGGCAGGGGTCTCATCCCAGCTTTCAGGATGGTGCTGTATGTGTCTGGTATGTCCTTTCAAAATGTTTTTTCCTCAGCCTAGTTTCCTTCAGATGTATTAGACTTCAGTTGGCTCTGCTTACTAGATGGGCTCATAAGGAATCCCTTTTATATTGGATTGTTGTTAATCTTTCCTGCTAAAAGGCAAGAAAAGATTCTTTACTAAATGGGGTTATTAGAAGAGCATTCAAAAAGAGCAAATGGTTTTGGAACCAAGCGGCTGTTTGGCCTCAGTGCCAAAACCAAATACATAAGTAGTTGCTCTGTTCTTCCCTTTTCAAATTTCAGCTCCAAGAATTCTAAACAATGGTCTTACTGGCTGGGAATTTTGGGGATTGAAGTCCACACATCAGGATAGGAGCCGGGTTGGGGAAAGCTGGAGCGGAGGTATGCTAGAGGGAAAATCTGTCCAATGTTTCTTTTACAATGCCAGGATTACTTGAAGCGCTGTTTTTTTCGGGGTGGGGGGGGGAGGTCTGGATAAATCACTCAGCGGAAGATCACAGTCAACACACACACACTGAAGAAGCACAAAACGGAGAATGTATCAACACCTAAAGTGGAAATACTTTGACACTGTCAACATATTCTTACAGTGTGGGAAAGGGGTCTTCAAAAGCTGCTGTTATATACAGAATTCCATGTGAGGACAGACTTTGAGTTAATCAGGGGAAGAGCTATACGTATGAAAGCATTGGACTTAATGACCCAGGTGACCCCTTCCAACTCTATGATCATCAATACAACTGGAGAGAGTTCCCACAGGCTGAAAATCTGGGTAATCGGGAAACCTTTCTCTTGTGACATCAGAAGTGGGAGCAGGGCCACAGGGCAGAAATTTGTTCAGATTATGCAGCTATCTTTTGACATGCTTTCAGTGCCTGGGAGTCTCTGCAGTGCCGTGAATCTAATTTGCTTAGTATATTTACGGTCACAATCTGGCCAAAATTAAATTGGATTCAATGGTGAAGTGAACAACTGCCTGAAATTACTCTGCTGACCCTACTAGGGTTTTTTTAAAATATGTCCTTCAAATTGGCTTGCACCACGACTTGACTCCTGTCTCTTCTGCTCTGTAAATTATGAAAGAGGCACCTCTATGTCTCGGTGTATGTATGTGCCTCACATCCCTTCACTGAATATTATGGTCTGTAACTCAAGAAGTAATTCAAGTATTGGTAATTTGAATAGGATTTTTGGCTTGGATCAAGTACGTGGAAGGAAACCAGCTTTGTTGACCACATAGCCTGTGTGATAGTGGCCATCCTGGCTTGTGCCTCCTTGCCTAGGTAGAAACATGAGCTGAATTGGAAGCTCTCAGACAAGTTCCCAAATTTAAACCTATCTTGGTGTATTCTGTCAAATGCAGAACTGTTGCTGTTCTGTGTAACCTACCCAGCCAAGCACAGGTTGAAGCCTTTTCCCCAGTTTGAACTGTGACAAATACTTACAATGAGACAGGCTAGACCCTTCATCTAAATTTGATTTCAGTTCCTTGTTGAATGTAATGATCCTAATCTAGTTGAAATCATACGGGTTTTTTTAGCTCCTTTCAAAATCATGTTAAGATTGTAACCAGATTAAAGAAACCACAAATGATACCATTAAAGCAAATGAAATACCCAGATTTTCCCAATGGAAAGCATTTTCTGAACCATGCCTCCCCCACTTTGTAAGTTATTTATTAGGATCATGCAAATTATTTGAAAGAGGTAATTTAGAAAATGCAGGTGTTCATATCAAATGCCTCTTTTTGAAAGGCCAAAGCTACCACATCTTAAAGCCATCTGTGGCTGTTTTAGAAGCTGCTCCCAGTAGTTAGCGCGCTCTCTGTTTTTGAAATATCTGTATGAACTTTTCATTTCAAGTACAACTTTCAGTGGGATGGGGAGAAAATACAGCAGAAACTGTACCAGACAACCTGAATTGCAAACAAAAAACACAAAATGTATACAAAATAGGAACAGGTGAGATAGGTCACACTAATGCTTCTGAGAACAAAAGCTTAGAACAGTAATTCTTTGCTTATAAAGTCGGTGGATCATATATGGTAGATCATATGCTGTGAAGTGGGAAGAATTCTCTAGTCTCAAGGCAAAGATACTCAAACTATGGGCCTGGAACACCAGCGAATCCTGTCAACTTTAAAAAGTCAGAATGCTGAGAAAACTTCCTCTAGGCTTTGCCCCTCACTTCGCCTGCACTAGCCTGTAGCAAACATTGCAATTGTGCCAATTTTGAAAACCCCTGAAATCTGTAGCTTAAAATGTAATGATCCAAAATAGATGGTATAATTGAAATAGTTTTATTTATAGAGAGCATCACTTTGGATTAAAATAATTCTCCTCTTCTGAGGGTAAGTATTGTTATATGGCTTCAGCCTACAAATATCGGAAGAAACATTCCATATGCTGGCAATGAACTCATTCTTCCCTTTTGAAGCTGTGATAGCACTATCCATGCACCAGCAGGAGATACCTTGGGGAAATCTTAAGTTTACAGCATGTGCCTTCCCCACGCACACACCAAATCTTAGCTAAGGCTTCCAGAAGTGCTCCAAAAATTATTGCTTGAGTTGTAGTTTTAAGACATAAAGGTAGTCCTCGGTTTAACGACAGTAAGTGGGACCAGGAACTCCATTGTTAAATGATGTGGTCATGAAGGGTGACATTATGTGACCACATTGACTTATGACAGCAGTTCCAGTTGTAATTAAGCGAATCCCACATGGTCATTAGGCACAACATCACATGAACACCATTTACAACCTCCTGCTGGCTTCCCTGTTGATTTTGCTTGTTCGAAGCTGGCAGTAAAGGTCGGTGGGGACACTGTGATGGCTACAACTTTGAGGACCAGGCATCTACTCGGTCGTAACTTTGGTTGCTGAATGAATGATTGTCAACCAAGGGCTATCTGTATATGGAATCATCCAACACACCTGCAGTTTGGTTCTGGCTCTATTTCTTACAATGCTTGGCCCCCAAGCATGTTGCTTAAAGGTTAAGTGCTCCTCTGGTATACAGGAATACAGATGATCTTTTGAAAACAATCTCAGGTTGAGTTTGTTCAGTGGACTGTTGGGCAAAAAGCAGAATATGAAAGAATAGACACGGAATATAGCAAGGTGCTTGCAACCTGTACAGGAGTGTTCCACACAACGGGAGCTCACACTGAAATGAAACAGTTGTAACTGGCTGCAAAATTCAACTGTGCCTGAGGAGGCAGCTTCATGTAACACAAAATATATGTTTGCAAGACTATGGAATAAACAAATTTGCATTCCTGATGCTAGAATTGTTGAATAGTTATTCATTAAATTAAAAACCATACCAAATTAAGGTATAAAAGGCCAAAGATTTCCCCCCTGCATTTGTTTTAACTAGTGGCTAGAAAAACCTTAGGTGCTTATCAAAAAGAGAACGTCACATAAAAACTTTTGTTTACATCATGGCAAGTAAAGGGATATTCTTGTTATTTGAATAATATAATTTGCCTGAACATAATCTGGAAATGCTCAATCTTTCTCTCCAATCTGGTTTATAGGTGAAGGTTATAACTCATTGGTACAAAATCCCATCCTGTTACTCAAGATGCTGAAGCACCACTTCATATGAATAAATTTTAAATTAAATATTCAAATCCTAGCATTGCCTTTTGTTTCTTCATCCAGGCATCTACAACTACACAGTGTGAAGAATATGAGGTGGGGATTGTTTGGGATTAATGGAAATGAGCAGCACCCTAAAGAATCTTTATGGAATATCTGATACAAGCAAAAGGCAGCACCAGAGTGTTGGCCTCGAGAGGTTCCTGTAGGTGATGCAAGCTGGCCTCACAGAATGACCACAAGAAAGTCAAGAGAAGAGTATAACACTCTATCCCTAGAAGATAATTGCCTTTCCAATTTTAAAGAGCTGAAAAGGCTCCATTCCCCCCCCCCCCCGTTTATGCCTGGATTCTGGAATTTCTCCCAGGCTGTCTCCCTAAGACCTGAAATTCTTCTTTGAAACATGCCTTTTCTATGAAGTTTTGGGGAAAAGGGGTGAAGTCTCAAAACCACAGCATAGCTTATTCTAACCATATGTTCTTAAATTGCATTTTCTTCCTACTTACCCCTTCCTCTATTCCTCTTCCCATGTTTTCCCTGTATCAATTTTTCAGTTCTTAACTTGGAAGAAGTTGTCTTATATTCTCTAGGGTAGTATAAACTATACATTGTATAAAGGAGTTGTAGAGCCAGGAGATTTGTGAATTAGGTTAACAATGATAATATTAAAGTTATGCAAATATAGTTGCATATAAAATACTGTAATTTTTTTTTTTTTTTTTACATAGCAAGCACCTTAAAAATAGATTAACAAGGATCTGTGAGAGTAAGGCTCAAAGAACACCATCAGGATAGTTATTGCATGGTAAAGTCTAACACCTGCAGAATAAAATCACAGGACACATTTGGGTGTTACTACAACCCCATTGCTGGATTTATAACACTATGACAGTAAACCTTAAACTCTGATTAACGAATTGCTATGTTCACATAACAAGATATGTCCAAACATATTATGATTTAAGGTGATCACCCAGTTCATACAACAGGCCATGCCTGGATTCCCATATGTTGAACTAGGATCTACCCAATCCTAGTTAAGTCTACTTTGGCTAGGTTCCACTAAATTCTTATATTCTGCACCACCATATAGGAACAATAACAATAACAACAACTTAAATTTCTTACATTAGCTTTATTTAAAACACAAATACTTCATTTTGTTGAACTGCTTAAACATCTGGTTCAGATACAATGATTTAAATAGAAAGATGTACAGAAAAAAATTGAGTATGTAAAAACTCAGGGTGAAATTCTCTTATGCAGAAGAGAGAAAAGGGAAGAAAACTGACCTCAAACAGAAGATTCTGCTTAAGCAAACTAGAACACCTGCAACAACATGGAAAAATCTTTCACAGTCTCAAATGCCTGTTACTTTCCATTTACATTCAGCTAGAAGTTCTATTGCCCTTCAGTTTGCTGAAGAATTATTTCCAACTTCTTGGGAGCAATTTGAAGACAAACAGTTCATTCAGGATAGCCAGTTTTAAATATTTAAAAGTAAGTCTTTTTGTGCCTTTTTCCCCCCTAAAGGCAATGCTTCAAACTGAATTGGCAAAGCGCAGCTTTTTTTCCCCCTGCCTGTTAAGCTAAATGTATTTACATTAGAATCAGGAAACTGCCCTTCTACCCACCCTGGGGCTAGGAATATAAACAAAAACACATCCTGCACTATTTCTTAACTCGTAAGTTGTAAGTGGTAGGACTGGGGTAATTAAACTAATTAGAAACAAGAATATTAAGACTAATGGAAAAAATGATTATACAAAATACCGAGACAAGAATTGCAGGATAAACAATATTCCCATGTCTTCACTTGGCCACAGCTGAGCCCATGCGAAAATCCCCAACGCACAACTCAGACGGAAATGTGGCTGAAAATGTTGCTATGGAAAGTTCGTAAGTGGGCAACTAAAAAGCCAGAGGGTCTGGCAGAGATGTCTGCATCTGTAGAAACAAGCTCTCCAACTGTTTAAGCTGTCAGAGGGCAACATTCCCAAGATTGGCTTAAAATGACCCATGCAGTGCCAGCAGAACTGGCCATCATGTTCTCCGTTTAAGGAAAAGAAAAAAGAAACTTTGAATAAATTTTGCACATGCTTTCAGGACAAGTTTTTAATTATTTCTTAAACGAATAAATTAGAAAGGGAGTTCAACTTTTCCCCCATGTATTTCTATGTGCCATGTAAAACCAGTCAAAATGGCATACGATGAGTGGGATGAGAATAAAATGTGCTGTTCCATCTTCGATATAAATGTTGCTTCACTTTCAACAGTATAAGGGTGGAAGTTCCACCTGTAGTAGGTTTGGTCCAAGTTTACTTTCCCTTCCTCTGTATTATAAATGGTTCTGCTCTTCTTAGAATTTCTTTAAAAATTACATAACTCAAGAGGTGACTCAAAAATACAGAAATTACCCCAAAAAGCAAAAGGAAACATCTGAAACACAGATGTTACTAGCTTTGCCACACAGCTGACAAACAGATATGACAATTCAGTAGAAAATATGTGATGAAGAAGAGTTGCTGGAGCAAGTTAGCCCTGTTCAGAACTGTGAATAGTCTTGGATCTTCTCTAGCTGAAATGTTCATGGTTTCATTCTGAAAATATTTAAAGTGGGCAGGAACAATAGTTGGGACATATCTCTGACCAGCAGGGTAATTCAAGATAAAGTAACGCAGCCAAGTTCCTCAAGCAGTTTCAAGTGTGCTTTAAGACTTGTCATATCTCCTCTACTAGAAAGGGTAATCTTTGTTATCCAACAAAATATACAGCTTTTATTTTCTCTCAAAAAGAAGCTATGTGGCACAATCAACTGTCAATCATTTCAGAAAGTTCAAGCAGGAGCTCATCCTCATCTTTTCCTGTATCTAGATCAATCTCTGCTTCCAATTTGCCTTCTGAGATTTCCCAAATCAGCTTCTCAAAGTCATCTTCAACTGAGGATGGAGTCTTCCCAGTTCCTGTTGAGCTCAGTCTGCGAGCCTTCACTACTGCTGCACGGGAGGAACTTGGGCTTGCTATCTCTGCCTGCAACGTGGAAGCTACCTGGTTTTCCATGTCCAGCTCAGAGCTTCATAAAGAGGAGAAAAAACAAAACTATTATACATCTCCAGGTGGAAAACAGACATCACGTGTACACCCTTGCAGAACTTTCGGTTCTAGTAAAATGGTGTGGGGCTGAACCATGGACATAAGTTAACTATAGGCAGAATGGAGGTAGGTAAAGTAGAAATTATGTTGTGGTAATATCTGGGCCATATAACAAGCCCAGGATGTGCAGGCTAGCAGGAAAGAAGAGGCCTATCTTTCACAGTATGTACTAAAGGATTGGACTTATTCTATCTTGCCCCAGAACCAATGTGTCAAAACTGCAAGGAGGTAGTTCAGGCTAGAAGTTAGGAAGAACTTTCTAGCATATGAGTGGAACAGGCTGTCACATGAAATAGTGAGTTCTCCTTTGTTGGAGGTCTTCAAACAGAGGCTCGATGGTCATCTGTCAGAAATCCTCTACCAGATTCTGTACTGAAGAGGTTTGGATAGATGACCTCTAAGGTACCTTCTAACTCCATGAATCTACAAAAGTGCTGTTAGATACTTACTGCAATATTGGCAGTAAACAGTTCCTATGGATATTTTTCCACTACAAAGCCTTCTGCTTGCTTTTAAATGTACATATTAATTTAAATTGAGCAGTATATATAATACAAACAAAGATTAGATCGCTGTGGGGCATATCAGCTATATTAAAAACACCATACCATCTTGTGGCACTTTAAAAGTCTAATACAATTACTTCATTATAAGACTTCATTAGTAATAGTCTACTTCAGATACAGAAGGCTAAACTGCAAACGTAGATTCCAAATTAAGCAACTATGATAGCACAGGATTTTTATTTATGTTGCAGTACAACTGGTAAAACATGACTAATGTTTTTAATCACAGATAACATACAAATTACAGCAAAAACAAATACATGTTGTGTTGATTTGGGAATCCTACAAGCTTAGTAACAAACTTTTATCATTTAAACTGTGTTACCTGCAAACCCACATTGCATTTTCAAAAATATCAGCAAGTTGGATTTCAAAACCCACTGTAAGAAATATCTATAGAGTATGATGCTCTCTGATCTACAGCCAGATTTGAAGGAACATTTAAGTTTTGTTTTATCATGATGACTGAACAGAAATCACTAAGAGGAAACCTGTTAGTTATTTATATTTGATTTTTTAAAATGTAGTTAATTGTGATATATTAAAGATATTTCTTTGACAAATACTTTCGGAGTTAGCAACTATGTACTTGAAATTTCAAACTGAATATATTAAGGTTCTTATAGAATTTTTCTTTAACCTGCTTCCATTGGCTATTACCCAGATACCTATTCATAAATGTGAAGGGAAAGAACATAAAATATCATATGATCTAATTTATGGTAAGTAAACATTCCACTTGCCCTGCTGTTCTATGAGAAAATTCCAATGATGTGCAATATGACTATAAAGAAATAATAATAATTAATTACCTGTTATAATCCACTCTCTTAGGAATAGTGGTTATACTGTCCTTTGAAAGATCTGGGGTGCTTCCCTAAGAAAAGAAAGAGAAAAATAAACTCAGTCAGGTTCACTATCGCCTCAGTTATTTTATTCCTGGACTTCCATTCCATTGTTCTTTTTTTTACGCAAAATAATTCATCTTCTGTCAATATAAATGTAGAACTCTCTGAAGATGTTTAGATCAAAAAGTGCTCTCTCCCACCTCATAAATTGTTACTTGTCTTATAAGATGGAAAAGCACATATAAAACAGTCCAGTGACCTCAGTCATCACAGAATTTTGGTAGCGCAATCTAATAGCGCAAATCTGTTTTCTTACCAGAGCTGTGTTTTCAGAAGCGAACTCTTTCATTTCCGTGTTTGTGATAGGGCTCAGAGGCTTCACTGCAGCAACAACAGAGGGATGACTCTCCAATACTTTTCGCTTCAGTGCCTGCTTTGCTGGAGAAATGGGTTTCACTCCAGATGGTTTCACATTCATCTTGGGTTTGACTGGAATATAAAAGCAATCCAGTGAGAATGGAGTGGTAACCTCTCTGTTGACATTGCCCAAGATGTTTGGAAAAACACTTCTCCTTAGAAGAGATTTATTTTCATCAATGCGAAATTTATAATGTATGAAAATACTTAAATTGCATTTCTAGAATGATGACAAAATACCACATAAGTGTTCTTCCCACACTTCAGTGCTTTGACTATACAAAAAGGAGTTACAAAAAAACTGCTGTATCCTGGAGAGAAAGTAAGACTAGAATCGTCTCATCATAGAGGCAGAGCTCCTCAATGGGGAGTAGCAACAGCTCTCTGCCTACTGAAAAGGGGAAACTTCTGTAACTAAGGACTTCTGAGAACTGAAGATTTTGCTCTGATCCGTTAACACTATCAATTAGTGTTTCTTAACCGTGGCAACTTTAAGACCTGTGGACTTCAACCCCCAGAATTCCACTTGCTAGCTGGAGAATTCTGGGAGTTGAAGTCCACAGGTTTTAAAGTTGTCAAGGTTAAGAAACACTGCTATAGATGCTTGAACACTTGTCTCAGCAATATGGGTCTTGTATATACCTGAAGCAAAGCTGAAATGTGGAGCAGACTGGTATCATCCAAGACATAATAAAGTTCTACTTCCCACAGGCATCAAAGTAGGGCTATAACCAATACTATTTTTGAAACAATCAAAATACACAGATCCATGAATAGAAGAAAAAAGTTCCAGATTCTTTACCGATTCCAGAATATGTACAACAGTATTTTGCTTGTTTCCATGGATCTAACACATGAGAGAATGTCTCCCAAGTCAAGTAATCGCTGACAACTGCTAGGATTACTACTGATTTTTCCTTATGCCCAAGGAGTACTAAGAAAAGGGATTAAAATATGCAGCTTGCCATTATCTCACAAAGTTGATGAATACTCAAGTATAAGTTGCAGATCAGAAATCTTTTCAAGTTTAAAAACAAGGAACTATTCAGGAAAGAGAACTTTACCCTTAGTCCTTGGTTCTGTGGTTTGAGGGGAAACTCTCAACTCTTCCAATGTTACCTCCTGGGATCTCACCAACAATCTTTTTGGAAGTGGACGGGTTTTCCCTGTAGTCACTGGGGATTCTGGATTTGTAGTCAGTTCTGGGATCTTGCCTTCTGCTATTTCTTCCCCAGCAAGTGGCACAGTCATTTGCTGTTCCTGGGGCTTTTCCTCCTGTTGTTGCTGCCGCTTTAACCGTTGTTTCTCCTTCCTTATTTCTTCTAAGCTCTTCACATAGACTTTAGAATGTGAATTACTCACACTGTCATTCAGAGGCTGCATAAATACAAGAGAGATATTTTTTAAAAAGCAAATGTTCAATAAGAAACAATGTAAGCCCTCTGAAAAGTGTACACTCTCTCTTATCACGGAACCAAAAACAAATCAAAACTTTTATTATGTTTTTTAGGCCAGAGAACATAATTCAACCTACATTTTTTGGTGTTATGCATATTCCATTCCTTTTTACTTAAAAACACAATCTATGGCAACAGCACATAAGTTTTGCTTCTTGGTAGAAGCCTAAAGCCAGAGAAAATTGCAGTGCAACTGCAGTGAAGATCAGTTTCCTACTTAACTAAAGTTCAGTTCATATTAAACACTTAAATATTTTATCTCCACTAACAGTACTTTTATGCTTTATAATCAGTGGTCTATTTGGTAGCATGACCTGCCATCTGTAATATGCTGCACATGTTGGTTATTATTCACAATAATGGGATGTAAATGAGCTTAGTAGAATAAGAATAGTGTTTATTTTATCATGTCAAATACTCCTAAGTAAAATACTGGATGACAGTTTCCAAAGATGCTACTTAAAAAGTGAGAAAGGAATATGCATACTCACAAAAGCTCTCTTCTTACAATACAATGAAGCTCACCTTTGCAGCAATGTCTGCAGTAGAAGCTTTTGGAGAAGACCTCAATACCAGGGTTTTTTCTTCTTTTTCTGGGGCTGTTGAAACATCACAGTGAAAATTCTGAAAAGAACTACATCACCACCACCAGCTGTGTACTAACTTGTTTGGAATACTACATTCCAAACCCAGGATGTAGGACAGTGACAATCTCTGAGTGCTCAGGAGCAGCAGCTTAGCTCCCCACCCCTTCGGAAGGTTGCAGGAGAAGAGTCACAGATGCAGTGATGTCACTATAAGTAGCATAACCAGTATTTTCAGCCTGCTTGTTGGCTTTGGAGGCTTTTCATGGGTAGGAATGGGAGATGGGCTTCTTGGAGGTAAATGGCTATTATTCCCCCCATTAATTCCCACCTTTAAAAAGCCCCAAATTGAACTGTTCTGTTTTGCTACCAAATTCCCATCTTGGTGTCCTGGAGGTCTGCAAATAAGATTTGGGGGCAGGAGGAGCTGTATATGGCTTATGGAGCCCAGACCTCATACATGGAAGAGCAAGTAATTTCTTTTACTGTTCAACTAACTTTCCCATGTTTTTGAAGTCAAGAAGCATAATAATATTACTTTGGAATTTTTCTACCCACCTCTGTATAGTGTGGTAAAAGTTTGTGACCCCTTTAGAACTATCCATAATCCTATAGTACTATGATCTACAAGATGATCTGAGCTTTAGCTAAGTCCTATTAACAGATAAAGAGATTCTGGATAGACAATCCACAGCATACTGTGTCATAATTGAACATGCTTCATTATCTTTATTGGAAAAAGTATCTGAACCATTAGGTGTCATCTTTTTTAGCCGAAATTATTTTAACCTGTTGATCAATCTCACACTTGGCTTGAGGGCATTTTGGACCACTTTTCCCTACAGAACTGCCTCAACTTGATATCTTGGAGCTGTCTTATCTGGAACTGTTCACTTTAGTCATGTAACAACATTTCAGCTGGGTTAAAGCTCAGATTTCAATTTGGCCATTTTGAAATGTGATTTTTTTTTCTGCTTCAGACATTCTGTTGTAAATTTACTTGTTTAGGAGCACAATTGTTTAAGCTGCAGTAGATGAACAAAATATCCTGATATTATCCTAGAGTATTTGTTAATATAATCCATAGTAGACTATTCTGGATATTAATAATCAGAATCTCTATCTGTTAACAAGACTTAGATAAAGCACAGACAATATTGTAACTCACACTACTTCAGTGTGTGAATGAATTTTTGTAGCTAATAATTTTGAAATATGACAGTTTCTCAGGAATGTATTTTTTCTAGTATGTTAAACAATCAAGAGCATGATTTTATAAAACCTAGCACCTGTTGTGATTAGTAAATGAATGCCATAACGATTGACCAATATGCTAAGTACTTCATTATTCACTATACCTTTACTTCCAGCAGAACTAATGTAGATTATTCTAGAAATATTTGGTTTGCTATTAAAAAAAATAAGCAAGGAATTCCAAAATGAGATGGAAGGGGTTGGGGCTTGGAATTCTCTTGTTAAATCTATTTTGCTTCTCAATTCTGAAATACAGAGAGAGATCTGAGAAACAGGAAGAGTTAGTTTCCTCCCTCTTTATTTTTGGCATTACTAATACACCTAGAATATAATATATAAACTTCTGGCATTGCTCTATTTTATGATCCGAGCCAAGAACCAAGAGCATCTATCTGTCCTATTATATAATACAGGCAGTCCTTGACTTACGACCACAACTGGGACCAGAATTTCTGTCACTAAGCGATGTAATCGTGAGACATCCCATGACTGCATTACTTAGTGACCGCACTCCTGGCAGTCCCAGTTGCCATCGTAACTCCAAGATGTACAGGTCATTAAGTAGGAAGAGGCAGGAGTGCCAGGTAAGGAGCACGGGGGTCCCATGGGGGGGGCAGAAGAGGCCTGGGAGGGCCAGCACAGGCCGCGCATGAGTTGGAGCATGGAGGTGCTGCGGTGTGGTATGAGCTGAGGAAGGCCAGGGAAAGACTACACTGCAGCTCAGGGGCTTCTTAGTGCACTGCAGCTCTGGGACTCCAAGCCTTTTGCAGCCCTACAGACGCAATACACCAGGAAGCCCCTTTGTGCCACACAAAGCCCACCCCCAGCCTGGCCCAGCACTATGGCACAAAGCCACCGCACCTCAGGAAGCCCCAACAGTGCAGCACAAAGCTGCTATACCCTGGGAAGCCCCAGCCAGCCCAGTCCAGTGCCAGCCGCAGTCACCCTCTCCACCCTGCACTCTGAGCCCGCTGCTGCCCTACACTCCACTGCCCCAGCTGACCTTCGCCATCTTCCCCAGGTCTTGCAAGGAAACTGCCGTGAGTGACCTTGGGAAGAAAGCCTTGTGTGGCCAGCAGCTACCTTGCAAAGGGCCAGGGCAGGCATGCTTGGTCAGCAGCAGGAGCAAGATGACAAAGGTGAGGGCAAGGGGCCAAAAGGGCATAGATGCAGGGGGAGATAGATGAGTGGGGGGAATTGAAATGGGCTGCCAAGTGCCCAAATTTTGATCATGTGACTGCAAGGGCACTGCAATGGCCGTAACTTCAAGCACTGGTCATAAGTCCCTTCATTCAGCACCACTGTAACTTCAAACGGTTGTTGAACAAATGGTCATAAGGCGAGGACTACCTGTAGCTACAAAATGAAACTGGTGGGATACATTCTGAATGCAGCCTTTAGAAAATAAAAGATATTAACAAGGCTTGTATGATACCTGTCAGTTTTGTAACGTACAACATTCTCCTCCCAGTTATAGTTCGTTCAGATTGCATCTGTGTCTTTGACGTGCTGTCCACACCTTGCTGCATGCGGAGAGCTTTCTCCTGCTTGATTTCCTCCAGAGTTTTGATGCGCACTTCCCCAAAGTCTTTGGCTTTGCCAGAAGGCTCTTCCAATCTTCTTCTTCTAGATACAGCTATACCCAGAAACCCTTCTTTTTGAGTTTCACACTCATGCTTTGATTTGGCAAAGCCGTCTTTCTCAATTTTTATTCGCTCCTCTTCCATTTGCCTCTGTTTTTTCTCAGCCAAGACTTCAGAAAAGGTTTTGATCCGGACTGTAGGAGGTTTTGCCACTGGATTAGGATCATTTGTCATATAAGCCATTTCAACTTTGGGTTTGGGATGTATTTCTCCCTTTTTCTGGCTAGCTTTCTCCAAGAGAATTTCTTCAAGCGTTTTCACATAGATTTCACCAGTTGGTTTGGCAGCATACTCTATAACACCAAAACAAATAATTAAAAAATGTACAGGAAAAGGCTACATTTTTAATTTCATCAAGATCTCACACTTTTTGCCCACTACGTTTGTGCTCCCCAATGGTCATATTGAGACAAGAAAGAAAGGAAGGAAGGAAGGAAGGAAGGAAGGAAGGAAGGAAGGAAGGAAGGAAGGAAGGAAGGAAGGAAGGAAGGAAGGAAGGAAGGAAGGAAGGAAAGAGGGAGGGAGGGAGGGAGGGAGGGAGGGAGGGAGGGAGATCTGCTGCTATTCTTTAAGCTTCACTCTAAATGGACTGTATTTCAGAAATATAAATAATCTTTTTCAATCTTTGCAGATTTTCACATACTGGCATAGAGGCTCAAAATAAAAAAAGTGGAAGGTATGAAATATATGATACAAATAGATGCTGAACAAGATTCTTCATCCCTGCAAGCACAGAACTTCTAAAATTTAAAAAAGGGAATTAAAAAATACAATGTGGGTTGACTATTTTTTAGAAGGTCCACGTTACAGTTCAGTATTCACTTAGCTAGGCATAACATTCAATCCAATAAAGATGTTTTCTGAACAGACATGCACAGGATTCAGCTAAGCATAAACTCACTGCAGAAAATGTTGAAAGGAGATTTTATTGTATTAAAATAAAATTAGTACCTGTGTCCATGTTGCTTTGCTCAGATGGCAATCCTAGTCTTTCTTTAAGAGACCTGGGAACTTGAACTGAAAAAAAGAAGAAATTATAAAGACAGCTATAGTCATTTTTTTTAAAATATTTTTTGGAAATCAGACACATGGCTTCTTGCAATTTACATGCACCATTATAAATAAACCACGTGCATTACCTATTATCCCATAATATATTAAAGCCTCAAGTATGTACACTATTACACAAAATTATGATATGTAACTTTTGGAGTTGTTTTAGAGAAAATGTTATTATTTTCTGGTAGAATAGGGAAACATATTTCCTCTATAAAAGAATGGTCAATGAGATCCTCTCATTATGCAAGATTTATTTATTCCATGAATAAATAGCAGCCTTATGAAGATTTTTAATAGTTATTTGGTCACTGTAAGAAAAGCTAGGAGAGCATGACATATGAGAGTTATTATTTCTAAGCTCACTCCCCTATATCTACTGTATATAAAAATAAGCATTAATATAAACACGTACTAAGAACGCCATTTTTACAGCTGAATATTTTCTGTATCTGAGTATTACTCACACCTGAAATAAGTGAAATATATTTTATTAATGGAACAGCCATACCTCTTTTTGGTGTTTTTTCTGTATTTTCAAGGGAATCCATTTTTTTCCCCAGTCTTTCAGCAAGGCTACGCTTTAATGGAAGTCCAGTCTCAGCAACTTAAGGTGAAAAGAGAATGAATTTATTTTTCATTTTTTGGTGTTTTGTTTTTAAAAAAACCTCCTAAATATTTCTACTGTTTATATATTATACATATGCCTCTACTTGTAATTGAAATCACAGCTCTTATTTACTCAGATGATACCATAAGCTGCTTTCAGTGGGTGTGTGCCTAGAATGGCTATACGCTCTTATTTAAAAATAATTTCATAATGCAAATAAATTGAGTATTTGGATATTTCTAATATGACAAAATATAATAAAAATCCATTATGCTCCTAATTCTATTGAGTATGATAATCATACATGTCATTTAATAAGTGCTAGAAATGAAGGGAATACATAACTTGAACTTTGTATATCTATGCAGCTATAAAGTGAAACATGGTTGTGATATATAACAGACAATGGTGTGGGGAACAGACATTTCAGTAGTACTTTTTTTTCCTTGTGTGATTACTCACCCGTGGGAGACTTCCTTCTCCCCAATCTCTCTGCGAGAGTCAGTCGAATACGAGGCTCCTCACCTAAGACAGTGAAATGCAAGAAACATTAACTTTTGCTTTCCTATCACAAATATAAACAACTATTGCCCCCTTCAGTTACATGGAGTATTAATTGAGATATAACTTATCTATTCATGGCAATGCTAAAGTGTATATTAAACAGTGAAGTTAGAGGGATATTAATTACAGAAGATAACCAACAGTTACAGTTATTTTCTCCACAGGAATCATTCATAAGAAAAAAAGTTAATTATAACATAATAGTTTAATAATTAATAACTTCTGTTAAATGATCCTTTTAGCTACTGAGTTTAAGACCTGTTGCTTCTTGCAAAGCATAAATGCTGCCAAATATAGTAACATCATGTTTGGAGGATTCCTGTCCAAGAGTATTGACTCTGATCAACAGAGAGGAAAAGAACTATAATTATTCCACAGCCAGAAGAGCATCTGAACTAAAATCAAAGTAGAGTCAGATACCTTGCCTCGTAGATAAAGTTACAGTTCTGACCACAGTTCGTGCATTTTCTTTCTCTGGGCCTGGTTGAGCAGTCACTTCAGAAGGAATGTCTGAAGATGGCAAAAACAAAGCTATGTTAACTTTCACTACAGCTACTTTATTTATAATTTGTAGCTTAGGTTTACATGCTTTATAAGAAAGCAGCCCAACTAACTCAATGAAGTTTACTTAGAATAAGCCTAGGATTGCACTATAACTATTGAAAGTGGCCCATACATATTATCATTCCTTACAACTACCCTCAATACTACCTATACTGTGAAAAGTAAGATCCCAGATGAGCTTGCAGCTGAAATTGAACTTCATCTTCTTAGTCACTATACAGCACAACCTACAACTCTCTATAGCTAAAGGAAGACAACACAACAGCCACATTCTACATTTCTTTAAGCAATAACCAACTAACTAGCTTGCAATGCTCCTCATATCCACTTCCAAGTAGTAGTTCAACTGATACTTATTCATTGTGCAAGAAGCCAGGAACTTACACTTGGGTAATTTTGGCATAAGGAAGAGCTATTTACACAAACAAAATGAAGCTGCCCAAAATGGTGACTAGTGCACACTATTACTCCAACAGTATTAGAAAGGCACATTCAGGTCTACATGTAGGCTCTCATTGAATGAATATATTTAATTAGTTTATTGATCTAGGAAATTATTGACTGAAGTACTTATGAAACAGAAGGAAACCAGGTCACATATTACTACTTGATTCATTTAATTTGGACAGCCCTCTAGTTTAAATTTGTTATAACCATTTTTCAGCTATGGTGCATACTTTGTTCACCTGTTATACAATTTCTATTTTAAGATGATAGCAATTTTATCAGGCTGTATAGGAGCAATACTTTAAAACAAAATTAAGTAAACTTTCACAATGGACTTCTTGTCAACAATGCAACAGCACACTCTCCAAGTAATCACAACAATTGCAATTCTCAAAGAAGACATTATAGGACAGTATGAAGGAAAGAAAATCAATATACCATTCTGCTGCTTTGATTTTTCTTTCATTTTCTTTGATTTTATTTCTTCAAGAGTTTTGATTCCAAAATTCAAACTTTTATCTGAAAAAATGTAGATATCTGACTGAAAAATGTATATATAATTCCAGAGATCAAATATTTACAGTATTTCTTGAAAAAAGGTTGTAAACTCTTCAAATTTAAGACAATGGAGGAAATTAATATAGTCTTAACACTACATACTTTCTGTTCTTACCTTTATCTTGATTTGTACTAGTCACTGATTTTCGAGTAGAAATTACCCGCAGTCCATTTGGTCCTTCTGTAGAGGGTTGTTGAGTAGGCATTTTAGATTCATCACCTTCTTCAGATAATTGATCTGAAAGGAACAGTAATGTTAGTTTAATCCTAATCCTGTTTATTCATAAGTAAGCAAGCCCTACTTAAATCAGTGGGATGCCCTTCCAAATGTGCCTAGAATTGCTACTTATTTGCTACCATAATTTATGATCAGAAAGGATATATAGCCCTAATATTAAAATAAATGTGTCATGTCTACTTTCCATATTCTTGGTAAATTAGGATAACCATTGGACAATATCCTGGGGTTCCATACTAAATCATGAGAATCCATAACTTAATTATGTGATTTCAGACTGCATTTAAGAATCCAAAATAATTTGTAAATGATTAACTGCACATGAATACATCTAAACCTTCTTTAGAAGAATGACAGACTAAGCTATAAAAGTAGGCATCAATGTAAAAAATAACTTCATGTTTAAAAAACAAGTCTGATACTGAATTTAATTTAACCTGGAATCATTA